>NW_026974875.1:600000-764756 GCF_030014295.1 Loxodonta africana | reverse complement strand
CATAGAGAGATAGTATTCTGGGCAGAAGACAGCCAAGGTCAGCCTGAGCCTAGACACCTAGTGACCTGTGACACTGCAGCCAGTGATAGATGTTGATGTCCACGCTCAGGTATCCGCAGGTGGCGGATTCAGTGTGGTGGGAAGAGAAGTGGAAGTAGAGATGACACACTCAGGAGGGCACAGGCCAAAGGTCAGGGAAAATAGCTGAGGTCGTGGAGCTCTAGCGGAGCCAGTCTAGGGCCCAGGCCTCCCTGCTGTACGAGGCAAAGAGGTGATCCATATGCCGCCATCCGTAGATTCTGGACGGCTGGGGCCCTGGATGCCCGGATTTCGGCCTCGTCTACCGAGAAGTGACGCACATGCAGTGTGCCACCGGAGGCTGTGGAGCAGCAGAGGGCAAAATCTTGAAAATGGGGGCTTCAGTTGACTTGGCCTGTGCTCTCCTTTGGCTGAGTGACATCGTGTGTTTCCTAGCAGGTGAAGACATTCGTGGAGAGAGGCGGTTTCCATGCGTGCAGGCAAAGTGTGTGCTGAGATGATGAGTTGCAGGGGAGACCAGGGTGGACTCTCCAGACCCAGAATAGGCCTCTGGCAGGTATGTGTCAATGTTTTCTGCCCATGGCACTCAGCCGGTTATTTGCATAGAATGTTAGGAGCGGAATTAGTAGTCTCCGGAGAGGCTGCCACTTGTCAGCGAGCTTCACCTGGCCAGGTCCCACGGTGATGTCAAGCTTCACCTGGCCAGGTCTGCCCGTGATGTAGCTCCCCAATCAATCACTACTCTCTAGACCTTCCAGATAGACTCCCAGAACTTCTCTCCCCATGGGCAAGCAGTAGAGCCAGAGGCCTTTCCCCTTTGCTCTTTGGTCTCTAGGCCCTCTGTCAGGCACTCCAAGGTGTGAAGTGACAAGGGGGAGAAGGAAGAGATTTCAGAGAACGAAGACAAGCAGAGAGAGAGAGAGAGAGGCAAGAGATGCTGAGTGGGGATGCCTTGCCTACTGATATCCTCAGGAAAGTGGGAAAGAGGTACCTGGCGTGCTCTGCCAATGCCCTGAAGCAGTCCGCACCAGGGGCTCCCTTGTGCCTGCGTAGCCTTTCCCGGGGCGTGCTCAAATCCTGTGGCCACTAGGGGTCATAGGTCACAATGGAGGGCCCTGTGTCATCTGCCTGGCGGGCCGGATCTCTGCCATTGGCTCAGTCTTGTCACCAGGCCCATCCCAAGCTCCGCCCACTCTTGCGGTGGGGGGACTGTCTCTATGGTGATGGCAAAGAAGCCTCAGCCCCGCCCACCTGGCCTTCACTTCACCTACCTGGCCCTCTGACCCTCACTCAGACCTCTGTGTTGATAAAAATCAATGTCCGCCAGTGCCCAGGTGTCAGCATCTGGGATAAAGGATTCGGGACCTTGCCTGGGGCAGAAGGCAGCCTAGGTCAGCGGGTAGCTGGAAGTCTAGTGACTTGTGACACTGCTGCCAGTGACAAATGGTGACTCCCACACTCACATATCCCCTGGTGGCAGAATGCTAGTGATGGGTGGAGAAAGATCGCTCCGGAGCACACGTTTAATGGGGCACCAGCCAAAGCAAAGGCCAGGGCCAGTAGTGGACGTCGTGGAGCTGAATGGCGAGCCAGTGAAGGGCCCAAGGATCCCTCCTGTGTGTGGTGAACAGGTCATCCGTGTCCCCACGTCCATCAACCATTGGACTGCTGGGGCCCAGGCTGCCAGGATTTCGGCCTTGCCTTCGGAGCCCGGCCACATAGGCAGCCTTGCACCGGAGGCGGGGACGTGTAGACAGCAAAAATTTGGAAACTGGCAGTGTTTCCTCGATTTCCCTGGCATCGGCCATTTTGAGCGGCTTGCTTTTTTTCCTGGTAGGATAGGGCCCTGACGGAGAAAGGCAGGATTACGTGTGCAGGAAAGGTGCGTGTTGAGAGGGTGACTACGTTGAGACCACGTTGGGATCTTTAGTCCCAGGAAAGGCCCCTGGCGGGTATGGGTCAATGTTCTCTACCCATCCGCCTTGGCGGGGGGAGGTTTTCACCATACAAAGCAGCAGCGCAATTATTCGTCGCCGGAGAGGTTGCATCTGCCCACAAGCTCCCCCTGGCCAGGGTCCGCCCCTACTGTATTGCGCGTGTCAGTCAACAGAAGCTAAGACCTTCCAGAGAGACTACCTGCTATTCTGTCCCCACGGGGAAGCAGTACAGCCAGAAGCCTCCCCCGTTCCATCTCTAGGCTCTCTCTCAGGCCCCTCATACTTGTGATGTGTCTCAGGGGTAGAATGAAGAGATTCCTCTGAGTGAACACATACCTGAGAGGCCACAGATGCTGAGGAAGGGCGCCTTGCTTGTGATATCCTAGCGTAAGTGGAAAAGAGGTACCTGCCTGCTGTCCCAGTGTGTCGAACGTGTTCACATCAGGGGTTGCCTACTGTGAAGTTATTCCCTGGGTGCCCTGGATTTTGTGGCCAAAGACGCAAGGGGCCGTTGTCTGTCCATGGGTAAAATGGAGGGCTCTGCGGAACTGGCCGGTTAGGCTGGACCTCTCCTATTGGCTGAGTGTTTGTGACTCGTCCCCGTCCGAAGTTCCGCCCAGCCTTCCGGTGGCTGTCACCATGGTGATTGGGAAAGAAGCCTTAGGCCCCACACTCAGCCCTCACCTGGCCTACCTGGCCTCTTTCCCCTCATCTAGACCGCTGCGTGGATGAAAGTAAGGATGTCGGCCAGTGAGCACGTGTCCTCATTTCCTTGGAAGGATTAGGTTCCTTGCCTGGGCAGAAGACAGCCAAGGTCAGCCTGAGCCTAGACACCTAGTGACCTGTGACACTGCAGCCAGTGATAGATGTTGATGTCCACGCTCAGGTATCCGCAGGTGGCGGATTCAGTGTGGTGGGAAGAGAAGTGGAAGTAGAGATGACACACTCAGGAGGGCACAGGCCAAAGGTCAGGGAAAATAGCTGAGGTCGTGGAGCTCTAGCGGAGCCAGTCTAGGGCCCAGGCCTCCCTGCTGTACGAGGCAAAGAGGTGATCCATATGCCGCCATCCGTAGATTCTGGACGGCTGGGGCCCTGGATGCCCGGATTTCGGCCTCGTCTACCGAGAAGTGACGCACATGCAGTGTGCCACCGGAGGCTGTGGAGCAGCAGAGGGCAAAATCTTGAAAATGGGGGCTTCAGTTGACTTGGCCTGTGCTCTCCTTTGGCTGAGTGACATCGTGTGTTTCCTAGCAGGTGAAGACATTCGTGGAGAGAGGCGGTTTCCATGCGTGCAGGCAAAGTGTGTGCTGAGATGATGAGTTGCAGGGGAGACCAGGGTGGACTCTCCAGACCCAGAATAGGCCTCTGGCAGGTATGTGTCAATGTTTTCTGCCCATGGCACTCAGCCGGTTATTTGCATAGAATGTTAGGAGCGGAATTAGTAGTCTCCGGAGAGGCTGCCACTTGTCAGCGAGCTTCACCTGGCCAGGTCCCACGGTGATGTCAAGCTTCACCTGGCCAGGTCCGCCCGTGATGTAGCTCCCCAATCAATCACTACTCTCTAGACCTTCCAGATAGACTCCCAGAACTTCTCTCCCCATGGGCAAGCAGTAGAGCCAGAGGCCTTCCCCCTTTGCTCTTTGGTCTCTAGGCCCTCTGTCAGGCACTCCAAGGTGTGAAGTGACAAGGGGGAGAAGGAAGAGATTTCAGAGAACGAAGACAAGCAGAGAGAGACAGAGAGAGGCAAGAGATGCTGAGTGGGGATGCCTTGCCTACTGATATCCTCAGGAAAGTGGGAAAGAGGTACCTGGCGTGCTCTGCCAATGCCCTGAAGCAGTCCGCACCAGGGGCTCCCTTGTGCCTGCGTAGCCTTTCCCGGGGCGTGCTCAAATCCTGTGGCCACTAGGGGTCATAGGTCACAATGGAGGGCCCTGTGTCATCTGCCTGGCGGGCCGGATCTCTGCCATTGGCTCAGTCTTGTCACCAGGCCCATCCCAAGCTCCGCCCACTCTTGCGGTGGGGGGACTGTCTCTATGGTGATGGCAAAGAAGCCTCAGCCCCGCCCACCTGGCCTTCACTTCACCTACCTGGCCCTCTGACCCTCACTCAGACCTCTGTGTTGATAAAAATCAATGTCCGCCAGTGCCCAGGTGTCAGCATCTGGGATAAAGGATTCGGGACCTTGCCTGGGGCAGAAGGCAGCCTAGGTCAGCGGGTAGCTGGAAGTCTAGTGACTTGTGACACTGCTGCCAGTGACAAATGGTGACTCCCACACTCACATATCCCCTGGTGGCAGAATGCTAGTGATGGGTGGAGAAAGATCGCTCCGGAGCACACGTTTAATGGGGCACCAGCCAAAGCAAAGGCCAGGGCCAGTAGTGGACGTCGTGGAGCTGAATGGCGAGCCAGTGAAAAGCCCAAGGATCCCTCCGGTATGTGTCGAACAGGTGATCCGTGTCCCCACGACCATCAACCATTGCACTGCTGGGGCCCAGGCTGCCAGGATTTCGGCCTTGCCTTCGGAGCCCGGCCACATAGGCAGCCTTGCACCGGAGGCGGGGACGTGTAGACAGCAAAAATTTGGAAACTGGCAGTGTTTCCTCGATTTCCCTGGCATCGGCCTCTTTGAGCGGCTTCCTTTTTTTCCTGGTAGGATAGGGCCCTGACGGAGAAAGGCAGGATTACGTGTGCAGGAAAGGTGCGTGTTGAGAGGGTGACTACGTTGAGACCACGTTGGGATCTTTAGTCCCAGGAAAGGCCCCTGGCGAGTATGGGTCAATGTTCTCTACCCATCCCCCTTGGCGGGGGGAGGTTTTCACCATACAAAGCAGCAGCGCAATTATTCGTCGCCGGAGAGGTTGCATCTGCCCACAAGCTCCCCCTGGCCTGGGTCCGCCCCTACTGTATTGCGCGTGTCAGTCAACAGAAGCTAAGACCTTCCAGAGAGACTACCTGCTATTCTGTCCCCACGGGGAAGCAGTACAGCCAGAAGCCTCCCCCGTTCCATCTCTAGGCTCTCTCTCAGGCCCCTCATACTTGTGATGTGTCTCAGGGGTAGAATGAAGAGATTCCTCTGAGTGAACACATACGTGAGAGGCCACAGATGCTGAGGAAGGGCGCCTTGCCTAGTGATATCCTAGCGTAAGTGGAAAAGAGGTACCTGCCTGCTGTCCCAGTGTGTCGAACGTGTTCACATCAGGGGTTGCCTACTGTGAAGTTATTCCCTGGGTGCCCTGGATTTTGTGGCCAAAGACGCAAGGGGCCGTTGTCTGTCCATGGGTAAAATGGAGGGCTCTGCGGAACTGGCCGGTTAGGCTGGACCTCTCCTATTGGCTGAGTGTTTGTGACTCGTCCCCGTCCGAAGTTCCGCCCAGCCTTCCGGTGGCTGTCACCATGGTGATTGGGAAAGAAGCCTTAGGCCCCACACTCAGCCCTCACCTGGCCTACCTGGCCTCTTTCCCCTCATCTAGACCGCTGCGTGGATGAAAGTAAGGATGTCGGCCAGTGAGCACGTGTCCTGATTTCCTTGGAAGGATTAGGTTCCTTGCCTGGGCAGAAGACAGCCAAGGTCAGCCTGAGCCTAAACACCTAGTGACCTGTGACACTGCAGCCAGTGATAGATGTTGATGTCCACGCTCAGGTATCCGCAGGTGGCGGATTCAGTGTGGTGGGAAGAGAAGTGGAAGTAGAGATGACACAATCACGAGGGCACAGGCCAAAGGTCAGCGAAAATAGCTGAGGTCGTGGAGCTCTAGCAGAGCCAGTCTAGGGCCCAGGCCTCCCTGCTGTACGAGGCAAAGAGGTGATCCATATGCCGCCATCCGTAGATTCTGGACGGCTGGGGCCCTGGATGCCCGGATTTCGGCCTCGTCTACCGAGAAGTGACGCACATGCAGTGTGCCACCGGAGGCTGTGGAGCAGCAGAGGGCAAAATCTTGAAAATGGGGGCTTCAGTTGACTTGGCCTGTGCTCTCCTTTGGCTGAGTGACATCGTGTGTTTCCTAGCAGGTGAAGACATTCGTGGAGAGAGGCGGTTTCCATGCGTGCAGGCAAAGTGTGTGCTGAGATGATGAGTTGCAGGGGAGACCAGGGTGGACTCTCCAGACCCAGAATAGGCCTCTGGCAGGTATGTGTCAATGTTTTCTGCCCATGGCACTCAGCCGGTTATTTGCATAGAATGTTAGGAGCGGAATTAGTAGTCTCCGGAGAGGCTGCCACTTGTCAGCGAGCTTCACCTGGCCAGGTCCCACGGTGATGTCAAGCTTCACCTGGCCAGGTCCGCCCGTGATGTAGCTCCCCAATCAATCACTACTCTCTAGACCTTCCAGATAGACTCCCAGAACTTCTCTCCCCATGGGCAAGCAGTAGAGCCAGAGGCCTTCCCCCTTTGCTCTTTGGTCTCTAGGCCCTCTGTCAGGCACTCCAAGGTGTGAAGTGACAAGGGGGAGAAGGAAGAGATTTCAGAGAACGAAGACAAGCAGAGAGAGAGAGAGAGAGGCAAGAGATGCTGAGTGGGGATGCCTTGCCTACTGATATCCTCAGGAAAGTGGGAAAGAGGTACCTGGCGTGCTCTGCCAATGCCCTGAAGCAGTCCGCACCAGGGGCTCCCTTGTGCCTGCGTAGCCTTTCCCGGGGCGTGCTCAAATCCTGTGGCCACTAGGGGTCATAGGTCACAATGGAGGGCCCTGTGTCATCTGCCTGGCGGGCCGGATCTCTGCCATTGGCTCAGTCTTGTCACCAGGCCCATCCCAAGCTCCGCCCACTCTTGCGGTGGGGGGACTGTCTCTATGGTGATGGCAAAGAAGCCTCAGCCCCGCCCACCTGGCCTTCACTTCACCTACCTGGCCCTCTGACCCTCACTCAGACCTCTGTGTTGATAAAAATCAATGTCCGCCAGTGCCCAGGTGTCAGCATCTGGGATAAAGGATTCGGGACCTTGCCTGGGGCAGAAGGCAGCCTAGGTCAGCGGGTAGCTGGAAGTCTAGTGACTTGTGACACTGCTGCCAGTGACAAATGGTGACTCCCACACTCACATATCCCCTGGTGGCAGAACGCTAGTGGTGGGTGGAGAAACATCGCTCCGGAGCACACGTTTAATGGGGCACCAGCCAAAGCAAAGGCCAGGGCCAGTAGTGGACGTCGTGGAGCTGAATGGCGAGCCAGTGAAGGGCCCAAGGATCCCTCCTGTATGTGGCGAACAGGTCATCCGTGTCCCCAGGTCCATCAACCATTGGACTGCTGGGGCCCAGGCTGCCAGGATTTCGGCCTTGCCTTCGGAGCCCGGCCACATAGGCAGCCTTGCACCGGAGGCGGGGACGTGTAGACAGCAAAAATTTGGAAACTGGCAGTGTTTCCTCGATTTCCCTGGCATCGGCCTTTTTGAGCGGCTTCCTTTTTTTCCTGGTAGGATAGGGCCCTGACGGAGAAAGGCAGGATTACGTGTGCAAGAAAGGTGCGTGTTGAGAGGGTGACGACGTTGAGACCACGTTGGGATCTTTAGTCCCAGGAAAGGCCCCTGGCGGGTGTGGGTCAATGTTCTCTACCCATCCCCCTTGGCGGGGGGAGGTTTTCACCATACAAAGCAGCAGCGCAATTATTCGTCGCCGGAGAGGTTGCATCTGCCCACAAGCTCCCCCTGGCCAGGGTCCGCCCCTACTGTATTGCGCGTGTCAGTCAACAGAAGCTAAGACCTTCCAGAGAGACTACCTGCTATTCTGTCCCCACGGGGAAGCAGTACAGCCAGAAGCCTCCCCCGTTCCATCTCTAGGCTCTCTCTCAGGCCCCTCATACTTGTGATGTGTCTCAGGGGTAGAATGAAGAGATTCCTCTGAGTGAACACATACGTGAGAGGCCACAGATGCTGAGGAAGGGCGCCTTGCCTAGTGATATCCTAGCGTAAGTGGAAAAGAGGTACCTGCCTGCTGTCCCAGTGTGTCGAACGTGTTCACATCAGGGGTTGCCTACTGTGAAGTTATTCCCTGGGTGCCCTGGATTTTGTGGCCAAAGACGCAAGGGGGCGTTGTCTGTCCATGGGTAAAATGGAGGGCTCTGCGGAACTGGCCGGTTAGGCTGGACCTCTCCTATTGGCTGAGTGTTTGTGACTCGTCCCCGTCCGAAGTTCCGCCCAGCCTTCCGGTGGCTGTCACCATGGTGATTGGGAAAGAAGCCTTAGGCCCCACACTCAGCCCTCACCTGGCCTACCTGGCCTC
Organism: Loxodonta africana; assembly: GCF_030014295.1. Classification (NCBI taxonomy): domain Eukaryota; kingdom Metazoa; phylum Chordata; class Mammalia; order Proboscidea; family Elephantidae; genus Loxodonta; species Loxodonta africana. The sequence continues at coordinate 756,571 of NW_026974875.1, read as the reverse complement.
ATTACCCTCATCTAGACCGCTGTGTGGATGAAAGAAAGGATGTCGGCCAGTGAGCACGTGTCCTGATTTCCTTGGAAGGATTAGGTTCCTTGCCTGGGCAGAAGACAGCCAAGGTCAGCCTGAGCCTAGACACCTAGTGACCTGTGACACTGCAGCCAGTGATAGATGTTGATGTCCACGCTCAGGTATCCGCAGGTGGCGGATTCAGTGTGGTGGGAAGAGAAGTGGAAGTAGAGATGACACACTCACGAGGGCACAGGCCAAAGGTCAGGGAAAATAGCTGAGGTCGTGGAGCTCTAGCGGAGCCAGTCTAGGGCCCAGGCCTCCCTGCTGTACGAGGCAAAGAGGTGATCCATATGCCGCCATCCGTAGACTGTGGACGGCTGGGGCCCTGGATGCCCGGATTTCGTCCTTGTCTACCGAGAAGTGACGCACATGCAGTGTGCCACCGGAGGCTGTGGAGCAGCAGAGGGCAAAATCTTGAAAATGGGGGCTTCAGTTGACTTGGCCTGTGCTCTCCTTTGGCTGAGTGACATCGTGTGTTTCCTAGCAGGTGAAGACATTCGTGGAGAGAGGCGGTTTCCATGCGTGCAGGCAAAGTGTGTGCTGAGATGATGAGTTGCAGGGGAGACCAGGGTGGACTCTCCAGACCCAGAATAGGCCTCTGGCAGGTATGTGTCAATGTTTTCTGCCCATGGCACTCAGCCGGTTATTTGCATAGAATGTTAGGAGCGGAATTAGTAGTCTCCGGAGAGGCTGCCACTTGTCAGCGAGCTTCACCTGGCCAGGTCCCACGGTGATGTCAAGCTTCACCTGGCCAGGTCCGCCCGTGATGTAGCTCCCCAATCAATCACTGCTCTCTAGACCTTCCAGATAGACTCCCAGAACTTCTCTCCCCATGGGCAAGCAGTAGAGCCAGAGGCCTTCCCCCTTTGCTCTTTGGTCTCTAGGCCCTCTGTCAGGCACTCCAAGGTGTGAAGTGACAATGGGGAGAAGGAAGAGATTTCAGAGAACGAAGACAAGCAGAGAGAGACAGAGAGAGGCAAGAGATGCTGAGTGGGGATGCCTTGCCTATGATATCCTCAGGAAAGTGGGAAAGAGGTACCTGGCGTGCTCTGCCAATGCCCTGAAGCAGTCCGCACCAGGGGCTCCCTTGTGCCTGCGTAGCCTTTCCCGGGGCGTGCTCAAATCCTGTGGCCACTAGGGGTCATAGGTCACAATGGAGGGCCCTGTGTCATCTGCCTGGCGGGCCGGATCTCTGCCATTGGCTCAGTCTTGTCACCAGGCCCATCCCAAGCTCCGCCCACTCTTGCGGTGGGGGGACTGTCTCTATGGTGATGGCAAAGAAGCCTCAGCCCCGCCCACCTGGCCTTGACTTCACCTACCTGGCCCTCTGACCCTCACTCAGACCTCTGTGTTGATAAAAATCAATGTCCGCCAGTGCCCAGGTGTCAGCATCTGGGATAAAGGATTCGGGACCTTGCCTGGGGCAGAAGGCAGCCTAGGTCAGCGGGTAGCTGGAAGTCTAGTGACTTGTGACACTGCTGCCAGTGACAAATGGTGACTCCCACACTCACATATCCCCTGGTGGCAGAATGCTAGTGATGGGTGGAGAAAGATCGCTCCGGAGCACACGTTTAATGGGGCACCAGCCAAAGCAAAGGCCAGGGCCAGTAGTGGACGTCGTGGAGCTGAATGGCGAGCCAGTGAAGGGCCCAAGGATCCCTCCTGTATGTGGCGAACAGGTCATCCGTGTCCCCACGTCCATCAACCATTGCACTGCTGGGGCCCAGGCTGCCAGGATTTCGGCCTTGCCTTCGGAGCCCGGCCACATAGGCAGCCTTGCACCGGAGGCGGGGACGTGTAGACAGCAAAAATTTGGAAACTGGCAGTGTTTCCTCGATTTCCCTGGCATCGGCCTTTTTGAGCGGCTTGCTTTTTTTCCTGGTAGGATAGGGCCCTGACGGAGAAAGGCAGGATTACGTGTGCAGGAAAGGTGTGTGTTGAGAGGGTGACGACGTTGAGACCACGTTGGGATCTTTAGTCCCAGGAAAGGCCCCTGGCGGGTGTGGGTCAATGTTCTCTACCCATCCCCCTTGGCGGGGGGAGGTTTTCACCATACAAAGCAGCAGCGCAATTATTCGTCGCCGGAGAGGTTGCATCTGCCCACAAGCTCCCCCTGGCCAGGGTCCGCCCCTACTGTATTGCGCGTGTCAGTCAACAGAAGCTAAGACCTTCCAGAGAGACTACCTGCTATTCTGTCCCCACGGGGAAGCAGTACAGCCAGAAGCCTCCCCCGTTCCATCTCTAGGCTCTCTCTCAGGCCCCTCATACTTGTGATGTGTCTCAGGGGTAGAATGAAGAGATTCCTCTGAGTGAACACATACGTGAGAGGCCACAGATGCTGAGGAAGGGCGCCTTGCCTAGTGATATCCTAGCGTAAGTGGAAAAGAGGTACCTGCCTGCTGTCCCAGTGTGTCGAACGTGTTCACATCAGGGGTTGCCTACTGTGAAGTTATTCCCTGGGTGCCCTGGATTTTGTGGCCAAAGACGCAAGGGGCCGTTGTCTGTCCGTGGGTAAAATGGAGGGCTCTTCGGAACTGGCCGGTTAGGCTGGACCTCTCCTATTGGCTGAGTGTTTGTGACACGTCCCCGTCCGAAGTTCCGCCCAGCCTTCCGGTGGCTGTCACCATGGTGATTGGGAAAGAAGCCTTAGGCCCCACACTCAGCCCTCACCTGGCCTACCTGGCCTCTTTCCCCTCATCTAGACCGCTGTGTGGATGAAAGAAAGGATGTCGGCCAGTGAGCACGTGTCCTGATTTCCTTGGAAGGATTAGGTTCCTTGCCTGGGCAGAAGACAGCCAAGGTCAGCCTGAGCCTAGACACCTAGTGACCTGTGACACTGCAGCCAGTGATAGATGTTGATGTCCACGCTCAGGTATCCGCAGGTGGCGGATTCAGTGTGGTGGGAAGAGAAGTGGAAGTAGAGATGACACACTCACGAGGGCACGGTCCAAAGGTCAGGGAAAATAGCTGAGGTCGTGGAGCTCTAGCGGAGCCAGTCTAGGGCCCAGGCCTCCCTGCTGTACGAGGCAAAGAGGTGATCCATATGCCGCCATCCGTAGATTCTGGACGGCTGGGGCCCTGGATGCCCGGATTTCGGCCTCGTCTACCGAGAAGTGACGCACATGCAGTGTGCCACCGGAGGCTGTGGAGCAGCAGAGGGCAAAATCTTGAAAATGGGGGCTTCAGTTGACTTGGCCTGTGCTCTCCTTTGGCTGAGTGACATCGTGTGTTTCCTAGCAGGTGAAGACATTCGTGGAGAGAGGCGGTTTCCATGCGTGCAGACAAAGTGTGTGCTGAGATGATGAGTTGCAGGGGAGACCAGGGTGGACTCTCCAGACCCAGAATAGGCCTCTGGCAGGTATGTGTCAATGTTTTCTGCCCATGGCACTCAGCCGGTTATTTGCATAGAATGTTAGGAGCGGAATTAGTAGTCTCCGGAGAGGCTGCCACTTGTCAGCGAGCTTCACCTGGCCAGGTCCCACGGTGATGTCAAGCTTCACCTGGCCAGGTCCGCCCGTGATGTAGCTCCCCAATCAATCACTGCTCTCTAGACCTTCCAGATAGACTCCCAGAACTTCTCTCCCCATGGGCAAGCAGTAGAGCCAGAGGCCTTCCCCCTTTGCTCTTTGGTCTCTAGGCCCTCTGTCAGGCACTCCAAGGTGTGAAGTGACAAGGGGGAGAAGGAAGAGATTTCAGAGAACGAAGACAAGCAGAGAGAGACAGAGAGAGGCAAGAGATGCTGAGTGGGGATGCCTTGCCTACTGATATCCTCAGGAAAGTGGGAAAGAGGTACCTGGCGTGCTCTGCCAATGCCCTGAAGCAGTCCGCACCAGGGGCTCCCTTGTGCCTGCGTAGCCTTTCCCGGGGCGTGCTCAAATCCTGTGGCCACTAGGGGTCATAGGTCACAATGGAGGGCCCTGTGTCATCTGCCTGGCGGGCCGGATCTCTGCCATTGGCTCAGTCTTGTCACCAGGCCCATCCCAAGCTCCGCCCACTCTTGCGGTGGGGGGACTGTCTCTATGGTGATGGCAAAGAAGCCTCAGCCCCGCCCACCTGGCCTTCACTTCACCTACCTGGCCCTCTGACCCTCACTCAGACCTCTGTGTTGATAAAAATCAATGTCCGCCAGTGCCCAGGTGTCAGCATCTGGGATAAAGGATTCGGGACCTTGCCTGGGGCAGAAGGCAGCCTAGGTCAGCGGGTAGCTGGAAGTCTAGTGACTTGTGACGCTGCTGCCAGTGACAAATGGTGACTCCCACACTCACATATCCCCTGGTGGCAGAATGCTAGTGATGGGTGGAGAAACATCGCTCCGGAGCACACGTTTAATGGGGCACCAGCCAAAGCAAAGGCCAGGGCCAGTAGTGGACGTCGTGGAGCTGAATGGCGAGCCAGTGAAGGGCCCAAGGATCCCTCCTGTATGTGGCGAACAGGTCATCCGTGTCCCCACGTCCATCAACCATTGCACTGCTGGGGCCCAGGCTGCCAGGATTTCGGCCTTGCCTTCGGAGCCCGGCCACATAGGCAGCCTTGCACCGGAGGCGGGGACGTGTAGACAGCAAAAATTTGGAAACTGGCAGTGTTTCCTCGATTTCCCTGGCATGGGCCTCTTTGAGCGGCTTGCTTTTTTTCCTGGTAGGATAGGGCCCTGAAGGAGAAAGGCAGGATTACGTGTGCAGGAAAGGTGTGTGTTGAGAGGGTGACGACGTTGAGACCACGTTGGGATCTTTAGTCCCAGGAAAGGCCCCTGGCGGGTGTGGGTCAATGTTCTCTACCCATCCCCCTTGGCGGGGGGAGGTTTTCACCATACAAAGCAGCAGCGCAATTATTCGTCGCCGGGGAGGTTGCATCTGCCCACAAGCTCCCCCTGGCCTGGGTCCGCCCCTACTGTATTGCGCGTGTCAGTCAACAGAAGCTAAGACCTTCCAGAGAGACTACCTGCTATTCTGTCCCCACGGGGAAGCAGTACAGCCAGAAGCCTCCCCCGTTCCATCTCTAGGCTCTCTCTCAGGCCCCTCATACTTGTGATGTGTCTCAGGGGTAGAATGAAGAGATTCCTCTGAGTGAACACATACGTGAGAGGCCACAGATGCTGAGGAAGGGCGCCTTGCCTAGTGATATCCTAGCGTAAGTGGAAAAGAGGTACCTGCCTGCTGTCCCAGTGTGTCGAACGTGTTCACATCAGGGGTTGCCTACTGTGAAGTTATTCCCTGGGTGCCCTGGATTTTGTGGCCAAAGACGCAAGGGGCCGTTGTCTGTCCATGGGTAAAATGGAGGGCTCTGCGGAACTGGCCGGTTAGGCTGGACCTCTCCTATTGGCTGAGTGTTTGTGACTCGTCCCCGTCCGAAGTTCCGCCCAGCCTTCCGGTGGCTGTCAGCATGGTGATTGGGAAAGAAGCCTTAGGCCCCACACTCAGCCCTCACCTGGCCTACCTGGCCTCTTTCCCCTCATCTAGACCGCTGTGTGGATGAAAGAAAGGATGTCGGCCAGTGAGCACGTGTCCTGATTTCCTTGGAAGGATTAGGTTCCTTGCCTGGGCAGAAGACAGCCAAGGTCAGCCTGAGCCTAGACACCTAGTGACCTGTGACACTGCAGCCAGTGATAGATGTTGATGTCCACGCTCAGGTATCCGCAGGTGGCGGATTCAGTGTGGTGGGAAGAGAAGTGGAAGTGGAGATGACACACTCACGAGGGCACGGTCCAAAGGTCAGGGAAAATAGCTGAGGTCGTGGAGCTCTAGCGGAGCCAGTCTAGGGCCCAGGCCTCCCTGCTGTACGAGGCAAAGAGGTGTTCCATATGCCGCCATCCGTAGACTGTGGACGGCTGGGGCCCTGGATGCCCGGATTTCGTCCTTGTCTACCGAGAAGTGACGCACATGCAGTGTGCCACCGGAGGCTGTGGAGCAGCAGAGGGCAAAATCTTGAAAATGGGGGCTTCAGTTGACTTGGCCTGTGCTCTCCTTTGGCTGAGTGACATCGTGTGTTTCCTAGCAGGTGAAGACATTCGTGGAGAGAGGCGGTTTCCATGCGTGCAGGGAAAGTGTGTGCTGAGATAATGAGTTCCTGGAGACCAGGGTGGACTCTTCAGACCCAGAATAGGCCTCTGGCAGGTATGTGTCAATGTTTTCTGCCCATGGCACTCAGCCGGTTATTTGCATAGAATGTTAGGAGCGGAATTAGTAGTCTCCGGAGAGGCTGCCCCTTGTCAGCGAGCTTAACCTGGCCAGGTCCGCCCATGATGTAGCTCCCCAATCAATCACTGCTCTCTAGACCTTCCAGATAGACTCCCAGAACTTCTCTAACCATGGGCAAGCAGTAGAGCCAGAGGGCTTCCCCCTTTGCTCTTTCGTCTCTAGGCCCTCTGTCAGGCACTCCAAGGTATGAAGTGACAAGGGGGAGAAGGAAGAGATTTCAGAGAACGAAGACAAGCAGAGAGAGAGAGAGAGAGGCAAGAGATGCTGAGTGGGGATGCCTTGCCTACTGATATCCTCAGGAAAGTGGGAAAGAGGTACCTGGCGTGCTCTGCCAATGCCCTGAAGCAGTCCGCTCCAGGGGCTCCCTTGTGCCTGCGTAGCCTTTCCCGGGGCGTGCTCAAATCCTGTGGCCACTAGGGGTCATAGGTCACAATGGAGGGCCCTGTGTCATCTGCCTGGCGGGCCGGATCTCTGCCATTGGCTCAGTCTTGTCACCAGGCCCATCCCAAGCTCCGCCCACTCTTGCGGTGGGGGGACTGTCTCTATGGTGATGGCAAAGAAGCCTCAGCCCCGCCCACCTGGCCTTCACTTCACCTACCTGGCCCTCTGACCCTCACTCAGACCTCTGTGTTGATAAAAATCAATGTCCGCCAGTGCCCAGGTGTCAGCATCTGGGATAAAGGATTCGGGACCTTGCCTGGGGCAAAAGGCAGCCTAGGTCAGCGGGTAGCTGGAAGTCTAGTGACTTGTGACGCTGCTGCCAGTGACAAATGGTGACTCCCACACTCACATATCCCCTGGTGGCAGAACGCTAGTGATGGGTGGAGAAACATCGCTCCGGAGCACACGTTTAATGGGGCACTAGCCAAAGCAAAGGCCAGGGCCAGTAGTGGACGTCGTGGAGCTGAATGGCGAGCCAGTGAAGGGCCCAAGGATCCCTCCTGTATGTGGCGAACAGGTCATCTGTGTCCCCACGTCCATCAACCATTGCACTGCTGGGGCCCAGGCTGCCAGGATTTCGGCCTTGCCTTCGGAGCCCGGCCACATAGGCAGCCTTGCACCGGAGGCGGGGACGTGTAGACAGCAAAAATTTGGAAACTGGCAGTGTTTCCTCGATTTCCCTGGCATCGGCCTTTTAGAGCGGCTTGCTTTTTTTCCTGGTAGGATAGGGCCCTGACGGAGAAAGGCAGGATTACGTGTGCAGGAAAGGTGTGTGTTGAGAGGGTGACGACGTTGAGACCACGTTGGGATCTTTAGTCCCAGGAAAGGCCCCTGGCGGGTGTGGGTCAATGTTCTCTACCCATCCCCCTTGGCGGGGGGAGGTTTTCACCATACAAAGCAGCAGCGCAATTATTCGTCGCCGGAGAGGTTGCATCTGCCCACAAGCTCCCCCTGGCCAGGGTCCGCCCCTACTGTATTGCGCGTGTCAGTCAACAGAAGCTAAGACCTTCCAGAGAGACTACCTGCTATTCTGTCCCCACGGGGAAGCAGTACAGCCAGAAGCCTCCCCCGTTCCATCTCTAGGCTCTCTCTCAGGCCCCTCATACTTGTGATGTGTCTCAGGGGTAGAATGAAGAGATTCCTCTGAGTGAACACATACGTGAGAGGCCACAGATGCTGAGGAAGGGCGCCTTGCCTAGTGATATCCTAGCGTAAGTGGAAAAGAGGTACCTGCCTGCTGTCCCAGTGTGTCGAACGTGTTCACATCAGGGGTTGCCTACTGTGAAGTTATTCCCTGGGTGCCCTGGATTTTGTGGCCAAAGACGCAAGGGGCCGTTGTCTGTCCATGGGTAAAATGGAGGGCTCTGCGGAACTGGCCGGTTAGGCTGGACCTCTCCTATTGGCTGAGTGTTTGTGACTCGTCCCCGTCCGAAGTTCCGCCCAGCCTTCCGGTGGCTGTCACCATGGTGATTGGGAAAGAAGCCTTAGGCCCCACACTCAGCCCTCACCTGGCCTACCTGGCCTCATTACCCTCATCTAGACCGCTGTGTGGATGAAAGAAAGGATGTCGGCCAGTGAGCACGTGTCCTGATTTCCTTGGAAGGATTAGGTTCCTTGCCTGGGCAGAAGACAGCCAAGGTCAGCCTGAGCCTAGACACCTAGTGACCTGTGACACTGCAGCCAGTGATAGATGTTGATGTCCACGCTCAGGTATCCGCAGGTGGCGGATTCAGTGTGGTGGGAAGAGAAGTGGAAGTAGAGATGACACACTCACGAGGGCACAGGCCAAAGGTCAGGGAAAATAGCTGAGGTCGTGGAGCTCTAGCGGAGCCAGTCTAGGGCCCAGGCCTCCCTGCTGTACGAGGCAAAGAGGTGATCCATATGCCGCCATCCGTAGATTCTGGACGGCTGGGGCCCTGGATGCCCGGATTTCGGCCTCGTCTACCGAGAAGTGACACACATGCAGTGTGCCACCGGAGGCTGTGGAGCAGCAGAGGGCAAAATCTTGAAAATGGGGGCTTCAGTTGACTTGGCCTGTGCTCTCCTTTGGCTGAGTGACATCGTGTGTTTCCTAGCAGGTGAAGACATTCGTGGAGAGAGGCGGTTTCCATGCGTGCAGGCAAAGTGTGTGCTGAGATGATGAGTTGCAGGGGAGACCAGGGTGGACTCTCCAGACCCAGAATAGGCCTCTGGCAGGTATGTGTCAATGTTTTCTGCCCATGGCACTCAGCCGGTTATTTGCATAGAATGTTAGGAGCGGAATTAGTAGTCTCCGGAGAGGCTGCCACTTGTCAGCGAGCTTCACCTGGCCAGGTCCCACGGTGATGTCAAGCTTCACCTGGCCAGGTCCGCCCGTGATGTAGCTCCCCAATCAATCACTACTCTCTAGACCTTCCAGATAGACTCCCAGAACTTCTGTCCCCATGGGCAAGCAGTAGAGCCAGAGGCCTTCCCCCTTTGCTCTTTGGTCTCTAGGCCCTCTGTCAGGCACTCCAAGGTGTGAAGTGACAAGGGGGAGAAGGAAGAGATTTCAGAGAACGAAGACAAGCAGAGAGAGAGAGAGAGAGGCAAGAGATGCTGAGTGGGGATGCCTTGCCTACTGATATCCTCAGGAAAGTGGGAAAGAGGTACCTGGCGTGCTCTGCCAATGCCCTGAAGCAGTCCGCACCAGGGGCTCCCTTGTGCCTGCGTAGCCTTTCCCGGGGCGTGCTCAAATCCTGTGGCCACTAGGGGTCATAGGTCACAATGGAGGGCCCTGTGTCATCTGCCTGGCGGGCCGGATCTCTGCCATTGGCTCAGTCTTGTCACCAGGCCATCCCAAGCTCCGCCCACTCTTGCGGTGGGGGGACTGTCTCTATGGTGATGGCAAAGAAGCCTCAGCCCCGCCCACCTGGCCTTCACTTCACCTACCTGGCCCTCTGACCCTCACTCAGACCTCTGTGTTGATAAAAATCAATGTCCGCCAGTGCCCAGGTGTCAGCATCTGGGATAAAGGATTCGGGACCTTGCCTGGGGCAGAAGGCAGCCTAGGTCAGCGGGTAGCTGGAAGTCTAGTGACTTGTGACACTGCTGCCAGTGACAAATGGTGACTCCCACACTCACATATCCCCTGGTGGCAGAATGCTAGTGATGGGTGGAGAAACATCGCTCCGGAGCACACGTTTAATGGGGCACCAGCCAAAGCAAAGGCCAGGGCCAGTAGTGGACATCGTGGAGCTGAATGGCGAGCCAGTGAAGGGCCCAAGGATCCCTCCTGTATGTGGCGAACAGGTCATCCGTGTCCCCACGTCCATCAACCATTGCACTGCTGGGGCCCAGGCTGCCAGGATTTCGGCCTTGCCTTCGGAGCCCGGCCACATAGGCAGCCTTGCACCGGAGGCGGGGACGTGTAGACAGCAAAAATTTGGAAACTGGCAGTGTTTCCTCGATTTCCCTGGCATCGGCCTCTTTGAGCGGCTTGCTTTTTTTCCTGGTAGGATAGGGCCCTGACGGAGAAAGGCAGGATTACGTGTGCAGGAAAAGTGTGTGTTGAGAGGGTGACGACGTTGAGACCACGTTGGGATCTTTAGTCCCAGGAAAGGCCCCTGGCGGGTGTGGGTCAATGTTCTCTACCCATCCCCCTTGGCGGGGGGAGGTTTTCACCATACAAAGCAGCAGCGCAATTATTCGTCGCCGGGGAGGTTGCATCTGCCCACAAGCTCCCCCTGGCCTGGGTCCGCCCCTACTGTATTGCGCGTGTCAGTCAACAGAAGCTAAGACCTTCCAGAGAGACTACCTGCTATTCTGTCCCCACGGGGAAGCAGTACAGCCAGAAGCCTCCCCCGTTCCATCTCTAGGCTCTCTCTCAGGCCCCTCATACTTGTGATGTGTCTCAGGGGTAGAATGAAGAGATTCCTCTGAGTGAACACATACGTGAGAGGCCACAGATGCTGAGGAAGGGTGCCTTGCCTAGTGATATCCTAGCGTAAGTGGAAAAGAGGTACCTGCCTGCTGTCCCAGTGTGTCGAACGTGTTCACATCAGGGGTTGCCTACTGTGAAGTTATTCCCTGGGTGCCCTGGATCTTGTGGCCAAAGACGCAAGGGGGCGTTGTCTGTCCATGGGTAAAATGGAGGGCTCTGCGGAACTGGCCGGTTAGGCTGGACCTCTCCTATTGGCTGAGTGTTTGTGACTCGTCCCCGTCCGAAGTTCCGCCCAGCCTTCCGGTGGCTGTCAGCATGGTGATTGGGAAAGAAACCTTAGGCCCCACACTCAGCCCTCACCTGGCCTACCTGGCCTCATTACCCTCATCTAGACCGCTGTGTGGATGAAAGAAAGGATGTCGGCCAGTGAGCACGTGTCCTGATTTCCTTGGAAGGATTAGGTTCCTTGCCTGGGCAGAAGACAGCCAAGGTCAGCCTGAGCCTAGACACCTAGTGACCTGTGACACTGCAGCCAGTGATAGATGTTGATGTCCACGCTCAGGTATCCGCAGGTGGCGGATTCAGTGTGGTGGGAAGAGAAGTGGAAGTAGAGATGACACACTCACGAGGGCAGGGGCCAAAGGTCAGGGAAAATAGCTGAGGTCGTGGAGCTCTAGCGGAGCCAGTCTAGGGCCCAGGCCTCCTTGCTGTACGAGGCAAAGAGGTGTTCCATATGCCGCCATCCGTAGACTGTGGACGGCTGGGGCCCTGGATGCCCTGATTTCGTCCTTGTCTACCGAGAAGTGACGCACATGCAGTGTGCCACCGGAGGCTGTGGAGCAGCAGAGGGCAAAATCCTGAAAATGGGTGCTTCAGTTGACTTGGCCTGTGCTCTCCTTTGGCTGAGTGACATCGTGTGTTTCCTAGCAGGTGAAGACATTCGTGGAGAGAGGCGGTTTCCATCCGTGCAGGCAAAGTGTGTGCTGAGATAATGAGTTCCTGGAGACCAGGGTGGACTCTTCAGACCGAGAATAGGCCTCTGGCAGGTATGTGTCAATGTTTTCTGCCCATGGCACTCAGCCGGTTATTTGCATAGAATGTTAGGAGCGGAATTAGTAGTCTCCGGAGAGGCTGCTACTTGTCAGCGAGCTTATCCTGGCCAGGTCCGCCCATGATGTAGCTCCCCAATCAATCACTGCTCTCTAGACCTTCCAGATAGACTACCAGAACTTCTCTCGCCATGGGGAAGAAGTAGAGCCAGAGGCCTTCCCCCTTTGCTCTTTCGTCTCTAGGCCCTCTGTCAGGCACTCCAAGGTATGAAGTGACAAGGGGGAGAAGGAAGAGATTTCAGAGAACGAAGACAAGCAGAGAGAGAGAGAGAGAGGCAAGAGATGCTGAGTGGGGATGCCTTGCCTACTGATATCCTCAGGAAAGTGGGAAAGAGGTACCTGGCGTGCTCTGCCAATGCCCTGAAGCAGTCCGCACCAGGGGCTCCCTTGTGCCTGCGTAGCCTTTCCCGGGGCGTGCTCAAATCCTGTGGCCACTAGGGGTCATAGGTCACAATGGAGGGCCCTGTGTCATCTGCCTGGCGGGCCGGATCTCTGCCATTGGCTCAGTCTTGTCACCAGGCCCATCCCAAGCTCCGCCCACTCTTGCGGTGGGGGGACTGTCTCTATGGTGATGGCAAAGAAGCCTCAGCCCCGCCCACCTGGCCTTCACTTCACCTACCTGGCCCTCTGACCCTCACTCAGACCTCTGTGTTGATAAAAATCAATGTCCGCCAGTGCCCAGGTGTCAGCATCTGGGATAAAGGATTCGGGACCTTGCCTGGGGCAAAAGGCAGCCTAGGTCAGCGGGTAGCTGGAAGTCTAGTGACTTGTGACGCTGCTGCCAGTGACAAATGGTGACTCCCACACTCACATATCCCCTGGTGGCAGAACGCTAGTGATGGGTGGAGAAACATCGCTCCGGAGCACACGTTTAATGGGTCACCAGCCAAAGCAAAGGCCAGGGCCAGTAGTGGACGTCGTGGAGCTGAATGGCGAGCCAGTGAAGGGCCCAAGGATCCCTCCTGTATGTGGCGAACAGGTCATCTGTGTCCCCACGTCCATCAACCATTGCACTGCTGGGGCCCAGGCTGCCAGGATTTCGGCCTTGCCTTCGGAGCCCGGCCACATAGGCAGCCTTGCACCGGAGGCGGGGACGTGTAGACAGCAAAAATTTGGAAACTGGCAGTGTTTCCTCGATTTCCCTGGCATCGGCCTTTTAGAGCGGCTTGCTTTTTTTCCTGGTAGGATAGGGCCCTGACGGAGAAAGGCAGGATTACGTGTGCAGGAAAGGTGTGTGTTGAGAGGGTGACGACGTTGAGACCACGTTGGGATCTTTAGTCCCAGGAAAGGCCCCTGGCGGGTGTGGGTCAATGTTCTCTACCCATCCCCCTTGGCGGGGGGAGGTTTTCACCATACAAAGCAGCAGCGCAATTATTCGTCGCCGGAGAGGTTGCATCTGCCCACAAGCTCCCCCTGGCCAGGGTCCGCCCCTACTGTATTGCGCGTGTCAGTCAACAGAAGCTAAGACCTTCCAGAGAGACTACCTGCTATTCTGTCCCCACGGGGAAGCAGTACAGCCAGAAGCCTCCCCCGTTCCATCTCTAGGCTCTCTCTCAGGCCCCTCATACTTGTGATGTGTCTCAGGGGTAGAATGAAGAGATTCCTCTGAGTGAACACATACGTGAGAGGCCACAGATGCTGAGGAAGGGCGCCTTGCCTAGTGATATCCTAGCGTAAGTGGAAAAGAGGTACCTGCCTGCTGTCCCAGTGTGTCGAACGTGTTCACATCAGGGGTTGCCTACTGTGAAGTTATTCCCTGGGTGCCCTGGATTTTGTGGCCAAAGACGCAAGGGGCCGTTGTCTGTCCATGGGTAAAATGGAGGGCTCTGCGGAACTGGCCGGTTAGGCTGGACCTCTCCTATTGGCTGAGTGTTTGTGACTCGTCCCCGTCCGAAGTTCCGCCCAGCCTTCCGGTGGCTGTCAGCATGGTGATTGGGAAAGAAACCTTAGGCCCCACACTCAGCCCTCACCTGGCCTACCTGGCCTCTTTCCCCTCATCTAGACCGCTGTGTGGATGAAAGAAAGGATGTCGGCCAGTGAGCACGTGTCCTGATTTCCTTGGAAGGATTAGGTTCCTTGCCTGGGCAGAAGACAGCCAAGGTCAGCCTGAGCCTAGACACCTAGTGACCTGTGACACTGCAGCCAGTGATAGATGTTGATGTCCACGCTCAGGTATCCGCAGGTGGCGGATTCAGTGTGGTGGGAAGAGAAGTGGAAGTAGAGATGACACACTCACGAGGGCACGGTCCAAAGGTCAGGGAAAATAGCTGAGGTCGTGGAGCTCTAGCGGAGCCAGTCTAGGGCCCAGGTCTCCCTGCTGTACGAGGCAAAGAGGTGATCCATATGCCGCCATCCGTAGATTCTGGACGGCTGGGGCCCTGGATGCCCGGATTTCGGCCTCGTCTACCGAGAAGTGACGCACATGCAGTGTGCCACCGGAGGCTGTGGAGCAGCAGAGGGCAAAATCTTGAAAATGGGGGCTTCAGTTGACTTGGCCTGTGCTCTCCTTTGGCTGAGTGACATCGTGTGTTTCCTAGCAGGTGAAGACATTCGTGGAGAGAGGCGGTTTCCATGCGTGCAGGCAAAGTGTGTGCTGAGATGATGAGTTGCAGGGGAGACCAGGGTGGACTCTCCAGACCCAGAATAGGCCTCTGGCAGGTATGTGTCAATGTTTTCTGCCCATGGCACTCAGCCGGTTATTTGCATAGAATGTTAGGAGCGGAATTAGTAGTCTCCGGAGAGGCTGCCACTTGTCAGCGAGCTTCACCTGGCCAGGTCCCACGGTGATGTCAAGCTTCACCTGGCCAGGTCCGCCCGTGATGTAGCTCCCCAATCAATCACTACTCTCTAGACCTTCCAGATAGACTCCCAGAACTTCTCTCCCCATGGGCAAGCAGTAGAGCCAGAGGCCTTCCCCCTTTGCTCTTTGGTCTCTAGGCCCTCTGTCAGGCACTCCAAGGTGTGAAGTGACAAGGGGGAGAAGGAAGAGATTTCAGAGAACGAAGACAAGCAGAGAGAGACAGAGAGAGGCAAGAGATGCTGAGTGGGGATGCCTTGCCTACTGATATCCTCAGGAAAGTGGGAAAGAGGTACCTGGCGTGCTCTGCCAATGCCCTGAAGCAGTCCGCACCAGGGGCTCCCTTGTGCCTGCGTAGCCTTTCCCGGGGCGTGCTCAAATCCTGTGGCCACTAGGGGTCATAGGTCACAATGGAGGGCCCTGTGTCATCTGCCTGGCGGGCCGGATCTCTGCCATTGGCTCAGTCTTGTCACCAGGCCCATCCCAAGCTCCGCCCACTCTTGCGGTGGGGGGACTGTCTCTATGGTGATGGCAAAGAAGCCTCAGCCCCGCCCACCTGGCCTTCACTTCACCTACCTGGCCCTCTGACCCTCACTCAGACCTCTGTGTTGATAAAAATCAATGTCCGCCAGTGCCCAGGTGTCAGCATCTGGGATAAAGGATTCGGGACCTTGCCTGGGGCAGAAGGCAGCCTAGGTCAGCGGGTAGCTGGAAGTCTAGTGACTTGTGACACTGCTGCCAGTGACAAATGGTGACTCCCACACTCACATATCCCCTGGTGGCAGAATGCTAGTGATGGGTGGAGAAACATCGCTCCGGAGCACACGTTTAATGGGGCACCAGCCAAAGCAAAGGCCAGGGCCAGTAGTGGACATCGTGGAGCTGAATGGCGAGCCAGTGAAGGGCCCAAGGATCCCTCCTGTATGTGGCGAACAGGTCATCCGTGTCCCCACGTCCATCAACCATTGCACTGCTGGGGCCCAGGCTGCCAGGATTTCGGCCTTGCCTTCGGAGCCCGGCCACATAGGCAGCCTTGCACCGGAGGCGGGGACGTGTAGACAGCAAAAATTTGGAAACTGGCAGTGTTTCCTCGATTTCCCTGGCATCGGCCTCTTTGAGCGGCTTGCTTTTTTTCCTGGTAGGATAGGGCCCTGACGGAGAAAGGCAGGATTACGTGTGCAGGAAAAGTGTGTGTTGAGAGGGTGACGACGTTGAGACCACGTTGGGATCTTTAGTCCCAGGAAAGGCCCCTGGCGGGTGTGGGTCAATGTTCTCTACCCATCCCCCTTGGCGGGGGGAGGTTTTCACCATACAAAGCAGCAGCGCAATTATTCGTCGCCGGGGAGGTTGCATCTGCCCACAAGCTCCCCCTGGCCTGGGTCCGCCCCTACTGTATTGCGCGTGTCAGTCAACAGAAGCTAAGACCTTCCAGAGAGACTACCTGCTATTCTGTCCCCACGGGGAAGCAGTACAGCCAGAAGCCTCCCCCGTTCCATCTCTAGGCTCTCTCTCAGGCCCCTCATACTTGTGATGTGTCTCAGGGGTAGAATGAAGAGATTCCTCTGAGTGAACACATACGTGAGAGGCCACAGATGCTGAGGAAGGGTGCCTTACCTAGTGATATCCTACCGTAAGTGGAAAAGAGGTACCTGCCTGCTGTCCCAGTGTGTCGAACGTGTTCACATCAGGGGTTGCCTACTGTGAAGTTATTCCCTGGGTGCCCTGGATTTTGTGGCCAAAGACGCAAGGGGGCGTTGTCTGTCCATGGGTAAAATGGAGGGCTCTGCGGAACTGGCCGGTTAGGCTGGACCTCTCCTATTGGCTGAGTGTTTGTGACTCGTCCCCGTCCGAAGTTCCGCCCAGCCTTCCGGTGGCTGTCAGCATGGTGATTGGGAAAGAAACCTTAGGCCCCACACTCAGCCCTCACCTGGCCTACCTGGCCTCATTACCCTCATCTAGACCGCTGTGTGGATGAAAGAAAGGATGTCGGCCAGTGAGCACGTGTCCTGATTTCCTTGGAAGGATTAGGTTCCTTGCCTGGGCAGAAGACAGCCAAGGTCAGCCTGAGCCTAGACACCTAGTGACCTGTGACACTGCAGCCAGTGATAGATGTTGATGTCCACGCTCAGGTATCCGCAGGTGGCGGATTCAGTGTGGTGGGAAGAGAAGTGGAAGTAGAGATGACACACTCACGAGGGCAGGGGCCAAAGGTCAGGGAAAATAGCTGAGGTCGTGGAGCTCTAGCGGAGCCAGTCTAGGGCCCAGGCCTCCTTGCTGTACGAGGCAAAGAGGTGTTCCATATGCCGCCATCCGTAGACTGTGGACGGCTGGGGCCCTGGATGCCCTGATTTCGTCCTTGTCTACCGAGAAGTGACGCACATGCAGTGTGCCACCGGAGGCTGTGGAGCAGCAGAGGGCAAAATCCTGAAAATGGGGGCTTCAGTTGACTTGGCCTGTGCTCTCCTTTGGCTGAGTGACATCGTGTGTTTCCTAGCAGGTGAAGACATTCGTGGAGAGAGGCGGTTTCCATCCGTGCAGGCAAAGTGTGTGCTGAGATAATGAGTTCCTGGAGACCAGGGTGGACTCTTCAGAATGAGAATAGGCCTCTGGCAGGTATGTGTCAATGTTTTCTGCCCATGGCACTCAGCCGGTTATTTGCATAGAATGTTAGGAGCGGAATTAGTAGTCTCCAGAGAGGCTGCCACTTGTCAGCGAGCTTAACCTGGCCAGGTCCGCCCATGATGTAGCTCCCCAATCAATCACTGCTCTCTAGACCTTCCAGATAGACTACCAGAACTTCTCTCGCCATGGGGAAGCAGTAGAGCCAGAGGCCTTCCCCCTTTGCTCTTTCGTCTCTAGGCCCTCTGTCAGGCACTCCAAGGTATGAAGTGATAAGGGGGAGAAGGAAGAGATTTCAGAGAACGAAGACAAGCAGAGAGAGAGAGAGAGAGGCAAGAGATGCTGAGTGGGGATGCCTTGCCTACTGATATCCTCAGGAAAGTGGGAAAGAGGTACCTGGCGTGCTCTGCCAATGCCCTGAAGCAGTCCGCACCAGGGGCTCCCTTGTGCCTGCGTAGCCTTTCCCGGGGCGTGCTCAAATCCTGTGGCCACTAGGGGTCATAGGTCACAATGGAGGGCCCTGTGTCATCTGCCTGGCGGGCCGGATCTCTGCCATTGGCTCAGTCTTGTCACCAGGCCCATCCCAAGCTCCGCCCACTCTTGCGGTGGGGGGACTGTCTCTATGGTGATTGCAAAGAAGCCTCAGCCCCGCCCACCTGGCCTTCACTTCACCTACCTGGCCCTCTGACCCTCACTCAGACCTCTGTGTTGATAAAAATCAATGTCCGCCAGTGCCCAGGTGTCAGCATCTGGGATAAAGGATTCGGGACCTTGCCTGGGGCAGAAGGCAGCCTAGGTCAGCGGGTAGCTGGAAGTCTAGTGACTTGTGACACTGCTGCCAGTGACAAATGGTGACTCCCACACTCACATATCCCTGGTGGCAGAACGCTACTGATGGGTGGAGAAACATCGCTCCGGAGCACACGTTTAATGGGGCACCAGCCAAAGCAAAGGCCAGGGCCAGTAGTGGACGTCGTGGAGCTGAATGGCGAGCCAGTGAAGGGCCCAAGGATCCCTCCTGTATGTGGCGAACAGGTCATCTGTGTCCCCACGTCCATCAACCATTGCACTGCTGGGGCCCAGGCTGCCAGGATTTCGGCCTTGCCTTCGGAGCCCGGCCACATAGGCAGCCTTGCACCGGAGGCGGGGACGTGTAGACAGCAAAAATTTGGAAACTGGCAGTGTTTCCTCGATTTCCCTGGCATCGGCCTTTTAGAGCGGCTTGCTTTTTTTCCTGGTAGGATAGGGCCCTGACGGAGAAAGGCAGGATTACGTGTGCAGGAAAGGTGTGTGTTGAGAGGGTGACGACGTTGAGACCACGTTGGGATCTTTAGTCCCAGGAAAGGCCCCTGGCGGGTGTGGGTCAATGTTCTCTACCCATCCCCCTTGGCGGGGGGAGGTTTTCACCATACAAAGCAGCAGCGCAATTATTCGTCGCCGGAGAGGTTGCATCTGCCCACAAGCTCCCCCTGGCCAGGGTCCGCCCCTACTGTATTGCGCGTGTCAGTCAACAGAAGCTAAGACCTTCCAGAGAGACTACCTGCTATTCTGTCCCCACGGGGAAGCAGTACAGCCAGAAGCCTCCCCCGTTCCATCTCTAGGCTCTCTCTCAGGCCCCTCATACTTGTGATGTGTCTCAGGGGTAGAATGAAGAGATTCCTCTGAGTGAACACATACGTGAGAGGCCACAGATGCTGAGGAAGGGCGCCTTGCCTAGTGATATCCTAGCGTAAGTGGAAAAGAGGTACCTGCCTGCTGTCCCAGTGTGTCGAACGTGTTCACATCAGGGGTTGCCTACTGTGAAGTTATTCCCTGGGTGCCCTGGATTTTGTGGCCAAAGACGCAAGGGGCCGTTGTCTGTCCATGGGTAAAATGGAGGGCTCTGCGGAACTGGCCGGTTAGGCTGGACCTCTCCTATTGGCTGAGTGTTTGTGACTCGTCCCCGTCCGAAGTTCCGCCCAGCCTTCCGGTGGCTGTCAGCATGGTGATTGGGAAAGAAGCCTTAGGCCCCACACTCAGCCCTCACCTGGCCTACCTGGCCTCTTTCCCCTCATCTAGACCGCTGTGTGGATGAAAGAAAGGATGTCGGCCAGTGAGCACGTGTCCTGATTTCCTTGGAAGGATTAGGTTCCTTGCCTGGGCAGAAGACAGCCAAGGTCAGCCTGAGCCTAGACACCTAGTGACCTGTGACACTGCAGCCAGTGATAGATGTTGATGTCCACGCTCAGGTATCCGCAGGTGGCGGATTCAGTGTGGTGGGAAGAGAAGTGGAAGTAGAGATGACACACTCACGAGGGCACGGTCCAAAGGTCAGGGAAAATAGCTGAGGTCGTGGAGCTCTAGCGGAGCCAGTCTAGGGCCCAGGTCTCCCTGCTGTACGAGGCAAAGAGGTGATCCATATGCCGCCATCCGTAGATTCTGGACGGCTGGGGCCCTGGATGCCCGGATTTCGGCCTCGTCTACCGAGAAGTGACGCACATGCAGTGTGCCACCGGAGGCTGTGGAGCAGCAGAGGGCAAAATCTTGAAAATGGGGGCTTCAGTTGACTTGGCCTGTGCTCTCCTTTGGCTGAGTGACATCGTGTGTTTCCTAGCAGGTGAAGACATTCGTGGAGAGAGGCGGTTTCCATGCGTGCAGGCAAAGTGTGTGCTGAGATGATGAGTTGCAGGGGAGACCAGGGTGGACTCTCCAGACCCAGAATAGGCCTCTGGCAGGTATGTGTCAATGTTTTCTGCCCATGGCACTCAGCCGGTTATTTGCATAGAATGTTAGGAGCGGAATTAGTAGTCTCCGGAGAGGCTGCCGCTTGTCAGCGAGCTTCACCTGGCCAGGTCCCACGGTGATGTCAAGCTTCACCTGGCCAGGTCCGCCCGTGATGTAGCTCCCCAATCAATCACTACTCTCTAGACCTTCCAGATAGACTCCCAGAACTTCTCTCCCCATGGGCAAGCAGTAGAGCCAGAGGCCTTCCCCCTTTGCTCTTTGGTCTCTAGGCCCTCTGTCAGGCACTCCAAGGTGTGAAGTGACAAGGGGGAGAAGGAAGAGATTTCAGAGAACGAAGACAAGCAGAGAGAGACAGAGAGAGGCAAGAGATGCTGAGTGGGGATGCCTTGCCTACTGATATCCTCAGGAAAGTGGGAAAGAGGTACCTGGCGTGCTCTGCCAATGCCCTGAAGCAGTCCGCACCAGGGGCTCCCTTGTGCCTGCGTAGCCTTTCCCGGGGCGTGCTCAAATCCTGTGGCCACTAGGGGTCATAGGTCACAATGGAGGGCCCTGTGTCATCTGCCTGGCGGGCCGGATCTCTGCCATTGGCTCAGTCTTGTCACCAGGCCCATCCCAAGCTCCGCCCACTCTTGCGGTGGGGGGACTGTCTCTATGGTGATGGCAAAGAAGCCTCAGCCCCGCCCACCTGGCCTTCACTTTACCTACCTGGCGCTCTGACCCTCACTCAGACCTCTGTGTTGATAAAAATCAATGTCCGCCAGTGCCCAGGTGTCAGCATCTGGGATAAAGGATTCGGGACCTTGCCTGGGGCAGAAGGCAGCCTAGGTCAGCGGGTAGCTGGAAGTCTAGTGACTTGTGACACTGCTGCCAGTGACAAATGGTGACTCCCACACTCACATATCCCCTGGTGGCAGAATGCTAGTGATGGGTGGAGAAACATCGCTCCGGAGCACACGTTTAATGGGGCACCAGCCAAAGCAAAGGCCAGGGCCAGTAGTGGACGTCGTGGAGCTGAATGGCGAGCCAGTGAAGGGCCCAAGGATCCCTCCTGTATGTGGCGAACAGGTCATCCGTGTCCCCACGTCCATCAACCATTGCACTGCTGGGGCCCAGGCTGCCAGGATTTCGTCCTTGCCTTCGGAGCCCGGCCACATAGGCAGCCTTGCACCGGAGGCGGGGACATGTAGACAGCAAAAATTTGGAAACTGGCAGTGTTTCCTCGATTTCCCTGGCATGGGCCTCTTTGAGCGGCTTGCTTTTTTTCCTGGTAGGATAGGGCTCTGACGGAGAAAGGCAGGATTACGTGTGCAGGAAAGGTGTGTGTTGAGAGGGTGACGACGTTGAGACCACGTTGGGATCTTTAGTCCCAGGAAAGGCCCCTGGAGGGTGTGGGTCAATGTTCTCTACCCATCCCCCTTGGCGGGGGGAGGTTTTCACCATACAAAGCAGCAGCGCAATTATTCGTCGCCGGAGAGGTTGCATCTGCCCACAAGCTCCCCCTGGCCAGGGTCCGCCCCTACTGTATTGCGCGTGTCAGTCAACAGAAGCTAAGACCTTCCAGAGAGACTACCTGCTATTCTGTCCCCACGGGGAAGCAGTACAGCCAGAAGCCTCCCCCGTTCCATCTCTAGGCTCTCTCTCAGGCCCCTCATACTTGTGATGTGTCTCAGGGGTAGAATGAAGAGATTCCTCTGAGTGAACACATACGTGAGAGGCCACAGATGCTGAGGAAGGGCGCCTTGCCTAGTGATATCCTAGCGTAAGTGGAAAAGAGGTACCTGCCTGCTGTCCCAGTGTGTCGAACGTGTTCACATCAGGGGTTGCCTACTGTGAAGTTATTCCCTGGGTGCCCTGGATTTTGTGGCCAAAGACGCAAGGGGCCGTTGTCTGTCCACGGGTAAAATGGAGGGCTCTGCGGAACTGGCCGGTTAGGCTGGACCTCTCCTATTGGCTGAGTGTTTGTGACTCGTCCCCGTCCGAAGTTCCGCCCAGCCTTCCGGTGGCTGTCAGCATGGTGATTGGGAAAGAAGCCTTAGGCCCCACACTCAGCCCTCACCTGGCCTACCTGGCCTCTTTCCCCTCATCTAGACCGCTGTGTGGATGAAAGAAAGGATGTCGGCCAGTGAGCACGTGTCCTGATTTCCTTGGAAGGATTAGGTTCCTTGCCTGGGCAGAAGACAGCCAAGGTCAGCCTGAGCCTAGACACCTAGTGACCTGTGACACTGCAGCCAGTGATAGATGTTGATGTCCACGCTCAGGTATCCGCAGGTGGCGGATTCAGTGTGGTGGGAAGAGAAGTGGAAGTAGAGATGACACACTCAGGAGGGCACAGGCCAAAGGTCAGGGAAAATAGCTGAGGTCGTGGAGCTCTAGCGGAGCCAGTCTAGGGCCCAGGCCTCCCTGCTGTACGAGGCAAAGAGGTGATCCATATGCCGCCATCCGTAGATTCTGGACGGCTGGGGCCCTGGATGCCCGGATTTCGGCCTCGTCTACCGAGAAGTGACGCACATGCAGTGTGCCACCGGAGGCTGTGGAGCAGCAGAGGGCAAAATCTTGAAAATGGGGGCTTCAGTTGACTTGGCCTGTGCTCTCCTTTGGCTGAGTGACATCGTGTGTTTCCTAGCAGGTGAAGACATTCGTGGAGAGAGGCGGTTTCCATGCGTGCAGGCAAAGTGTGTGCTGAGATGATGAGTTGCAGGGGAGACCAGGGTGGACTCTCCAGACCCAGAATAGGCCTCTGGCAGGTATGTGTCAATGTTTTCTGCCCATGGCACTCAGCCGGTTATTTGCATAGAATGTTAGGAGCGGAATTAGTAGTCTCCGGAGAGGCTGCCACTTGTCAGCGAGCTTCACCTGGCCAGGTCCCACGGTGATGTCAAGCTTCACCTGGCCAGGTCCGCCCGTGATGTAGCTCCCCAATCAATCACTACTCTCTAGACCTTCCAGATAGACTCCCAGAACTTCTGTCCCCATGGGCAAGCAGTAGAGCCAGAGGCCTTCCCCCCTTGCTCTTTGGTCTCTAGGCCCTCTGTCAGGCACTCCAAGGTGTGAAGTGACAAGGGGGAGAAGGAAGAGATTTCAGAGAACGAAGACAAGCAGAGAGAGAGAGAGAGAGGCAAGAGATGCTGAGTGGGGATGCCTTGCCTACTGATATCCTCAGGAAAGTGGGAAAGAGGTACCTGGCGTGCTCTGCCAATGCCCTGAAGCAGTCCGCACCAGGGGCTCCCTTGTGCCTGCGTAGCCTTTCCCGGGGCGTGCTCAAATCCTGTGGCCACTAGGGGTCATAGGTCCCAATGGAGGGCCCTGTGTCATCTGCCTGGTGGGCCGGATCTCTGCCATTGGCTCAGTCTTGTCACCAGGCCCATCCCAAGCTCCGCCCACTCTTGCGGTGGGGGGACTGTCTCTATGGTGATGGCAAAGAAGCCTCAGCCCCGCCCACCTGGCCTTCACTTCACCTACCTGGCCCTCTGACCCTCACTCAGACCTCTGTGTTGATAAAAATCAATGTCCGCCAGTGCCCAGGTGTCAGCATCTGGGATAAAGGATTCGGGACCTTGCCTGGGGCAGAAGGCAGCCTAGGTCAGCGGGTAGCTGGAAGTCTAGTGACTTGTGACACTGCTGCCAGTGACAAATGGTGACTCCCACACTCACATATCCCCTGGTGGCAGAATGCTAGTGATGGGTGGAGAAACATCGCTCCGGAGCACACGTTTAATGGGGCACCAGCCAAAGCAAAGGCCAGGGCCAGTAGTGGACGTCGTGGAGCTGAATGGCGAGCCAGTGAAGGGCCCAAGGATCCCTCCTGTATGTGGCGAACAGGTCATCCGTGTCCCCACGTCCATCAACCATTGCACTGCTGGGGCCCAGGCTGCCAGGATTTCGTCCTTGCCTTCGGAGCCCGGCCACATAGGCAGCCTTGCACCGGAGGCGGGGACGTGTAGACAGCAAAAATTTGGAAACTGGCAGTGTTTCCTCGATTTCCCTGGCATGGGCCTCTTTGAGCGGCTTGCTTTTTTTCCTGGTAGGATAGGGCCCTGACGGAGAAAGGCAGGATTACGTGTGCAGGAAAGGTGTGTGTTGAGAGGGTGACGACGTTGAGACCACGTTGGGATCTTTAGTCCCAGGAAAGGCCCCTGGCGGGTGTGGGTCAATGTTCTCTACCCATCCCCCTTGGCGGGGGGAGGTTTTCACCATACAAAGCAGCAGCGCAATTATTCGTCGCCGGAGAGGTTGCATCTGCCCACAAGCTCCCCCTGGCCAGGGTCCGCCCCTACTGTATTGCGCGTGTCAGTCAACAGAAGCTAAGACCTTCCAGAGAGACTACCTGCTATTCTGTCCCCACGGGGAAGCAGTACAGCCAGAAGCCTCCCCCGTTCCATCTCTAGGCTCTCTCTCAGGCCCCTCATACTTGTGATGTGTCTCAGGGGTAGAATGAAGAGATTCCTCTGAGTGAACACATACGTGAGAGGCCACAGATGCTGAGGAAGGGCGCCTTGCCTAGTGATATCCTAGCGTAAGTGGAAAAGAGGTACCTGCCTGCTGTCCCAGTGTGTCGAACGTGTTCACATCAGGGGTTGCCTACTGTGAAGTTATTCCCTGGGTGCCCTGGATTTTGTGGCCAAAGACGCAAGGGGCCGTTGTCTGTCCATGGGTAAAATGGAGGGCTCTGCGGAACTGGCCGGTTAGGCTGGACCTCTCCTATTGGCTGAGTGTTTGTGACTCGTCCCCGTCAGAAGTTCCGCCCAGCCTTCCGGTGGCTGTCACCATGGTGATTGGGAAAGAAGCCTTAGGCCCCACACTCAGCCCTCACCTGGCCTACCTGGCCTCTTTCCCCTCATCTAGACCGCTGTGTGGATGAAAGTAAGGATGTCGGCCAGTGAGCACGTGTCCTGATTTCCTTGGAAGGATTAGGTTCCTTGCCTGGGCAGAAGACAGCCAAGGTCAGCCTGAGCCTAGACACCTAGTGACCTGTGACACTGCAGCCAGTGATAGATGTTGATGTCCACGCTCAGGTATCCGCAGGTGGCGGATTCAGTGTGGTGGGAAGAGAAGTGGAAGTAGAGATGACACACTCAGGAGGGCACAGGCCAAAGGTCAGGGAAAATAGCTGAGGTCGTGGAGCTCTAGCGGAGCCAGTCTAGGGCCCAGGCCTCCCTGCTGTACGAGGCAAAGAGGTGATCCATATGCCGCCATCCGTAGATTCTGGACGGCTGGGGCCCTGGATGCCCGGATTTCGGCCTCGTCTACCGAGAAGTGACGCACATGCAGTGTGCCACCGGAGGCTGTGGAGCAGCAGAGGGCAAAATCTTGAAAATGGGGGCTTCAGTTGACTTGGCCTGTGCTCTCCTTTGGCTGAGTGACATCGTGTGTTTCCTAGCAGGTGAAGACATTCGTGGAGAGAGGCGGTTTCCATGCGTGCAGGCAAAGTGTGTGCTGAGATGATGAGTTGCAGGGGAGACCAGGGTGGACTCTCCAGACCCAGAATAGGCCTCTGGCAGGTATGTGTCAATGTTTTCTGCCCATGGCACTCAGCCGGTTATTTGCATAGAATGTTAGGAGCGGAATTAGTAGTCTCCGGAGAGGCTGCCACTTGTCAGCGAGCTTCACCTGGCCAGGTCCCACGGTGATGTCAAGCTTCACCTGGCCAGGTCCGCCCGTGATGTAGCTCCCCAATCAATCACTACTCTCTAGACCTTCCAGATAGACTCCCAGAACTTCTGTCCCCATGGGCAAGCAGTAGAGCCAGAGGCCTTCCCCCCTTGCTCTTTGGTCTCTAGGCCCTCTGTCAGGCACTCCAAGGTGTGAAGTGACAAGGGGGAGAAGGAAGAGATTTCAGAGAACGAAGACAAGCAGAGACAGAGAGAGAGAGGCAAGAGATGCTGAGTGGGGATGCCTTGCCTACTGATATCCTCAGGAAAGTGGGAAAGAGGTACCTGGCGTGCTCTGCCAATGCCCTGAAGCAGTCCGCACCAGGGGCTCCCTTGTGCCTGCGTAGCCTTTCCCGGGGCGTGCTCAAATCCTGTGGCCACTAGGGGTCATAGGTCCCAATGGAGGGCCCTGTGTCATCTGCCTGGTGGGCCGGATCTCTGCCATTGGCTCAGTCTTGTCACCAGGCCCATCCCAAGCTCCGCCCACTCTTGCGGTGGGGGGACTGTCTCTATGGTGATGGCAAAGAAGCCTCAGCCCCGCCCACCTGGCCTTCACTTCACCTACCTGGCCCTCTGACCCTCACTCAGACCTCTGTGTTGATAAAAATCAATGTCCGCCAGTGCCCAGGTGTCAGCATCTGGGATAAAGGATTCGGGACCTTGCCTGGGGCAGAAGGCAGCCTAGGTCAGCGGGTAGCTGGAAGTCTAGTGACTTGTGACACTGCTGCCAGTGACAAATGGTGACTCCCACACTCACATATCCCCTGGTGGCAGAATGCTAGTGATGGGTGGAGAAACATCGCTCCGGAGCACACGTTTAATGGGGCACCAGCCAAAGCAAAGGCCAGGGCCAGTAGTGGACGTCGTGGAGCTGAATGGCGAGCCAGTGAAGGGCCCAAGGATCCCTCCTGTATGTGGCGAACAGGTCATCCGTGTCCCCACGTCCATCAACCATTGCACTGCTGGGGCCCAGGCTGCCAGGATTTCGTCCTTGCCTTCGGAGCCCGGCCACATAGGCAGCCTTGCACCGGAGGCGGGGACGTGTAGACAGCAAAAATTTGGAAACTGGCAGTGTTTCCTCGATTTCCCTGGCATGGGCCTCTTTGAGCGGCTTGCTTTTTTTCCTGGTAGGATAGGGCCCTGACGGAGAAAGGCAGGATTACGTGTGCAGGAAAGGTGTGTGTTGAGAGGGTGACGACGTTGAGACCACGTTGGGATCTTTAGTCCCAGGAAAGGCCCCTGGCGGGTGTGGGTCAATGTTCTCTACCCATCCCCCTTGGCGGGGGGAGGTTTTCACCATACAAAGCAGCAGCGCAATTATTCGTCGCCGGAGAGGTTGCATCTGCCCACAAGCTCCCCCTGGCCAGGGTCCGCCCCTACTGTATTGCGCGTGTCAGTCAACAGAAGCTAAGACCTTCCAGAGAGACTACCTGCTATTCTGTCCCCACGGGGAAGCAGTACAGCCAGAAGCCTCCCCCGTTCCATCTCTAGGCTCTCTCTCAGGCCCCTCATACTTGTGATGTGTCTCAGGGGTAGAATGAAGAGATTCCTCTGAGTGAACACATACGTGAGAGGCCACAGATGCTGAGGAAGGGCGCCTTGCCTAGTGATATCCTAGCGTAAGTGGAAAAGAGGTACCTGCCTGCTGTCCCAGTGTGTCGAACGTGTTCACATCAGGGGTTGCCTACTGTGAAGTTATTCCCTGGGTGCCCTGGATTTTGTGGCCAAAGACGCAAGGGGCCGTTGTCTGTCCATGGGTAAAATGGAGGGCTCTGCGGAACTGGCCGGTTAGGCTGGACCTCTCCTATTGGCTGAGTGTTTGTGACTCGTCCCCGTCAGAAGTTCCGCCCAGCCTTCCGGTGGCTGTCACCATGGTGATTGGGAAAGAAGCCTTAGGCCCCACACTCAGCCCTCACCTGGCCTACCTGGCCTCTTTCCCCTCATCTAGACCGCTGTGTGGATGAAAGTAAGGATGTCGGCCAGTGAGCACGTGTCCTGATTTCCTTGGAAGGATTAGGTTCCTTGCCTGGGCAGAAGACAGCCAAGGTCAGCCTGAGCCTAGACACCTAGTGACCTGTGACACTGCAGCCAGTGATAGATGTTGATGTCCACGCTCAGGTATCCGCAGGTGGCGGATTCAGTGTGGTGGGAAGAGAAGTGGAAGTAGAGATGACACAATCACGAGGGCACAGGCCAAAGGTCAGCGAAAATAGCTGAGGTCGTGGAGCTCTAGCGGAGCCAGTCTAGGGCCCAGGCCTCCCTGCTGTACGAGGCAAAGAGGTGATCCATATGCCGCCATCCGTAGATTCTGGACGGCTGGGGCCCTGGATGCCCGGATTTCGGCCTCGTCTACCGAGAAGTGACGCACATGCAGTGTGCCACCGGAGGCTGTGGAGCAGCAGGGGCAAAATCTTGAAAATGGGGGCTTCAGTTGACTTGGCCTGTGCTCTCCTTTGGCTGAGTGACATCGTGTGTTTCTAGCAGGTGAAGACATTCGTGGAGAGAGGCGGTTTCCATGCGTGCAGGCAAAGTGTGTGCTGAGATGATGAGTTGCAGGGGAGACCAGAGTGGACTCTCCAGACCCAGAATAGGCCTCTGGCAGGTATGTGTCAATGTTTTCTGCCCATGGCACTCAGCCGGTTATTTGCATAGAATGTTAGGAGCGGAATTAGTAGTCTCCGGAGAGGCTGCCACTTGTCAGCGAGCTTCACCTGGCCAGGTCCCACGGTGATGTCAAGCTTCACCTGGCCAGGTCCGCCCGTGATGTAGCTCCCCAATCAATCACTACTCTCTAGACCTTCCAGATAGACTCCCAGAACTTCTCTCCCCATGGGCAAGCAGTAGAGCCAGAGGCCTTTCCCCTTTGCTCTTTGGTCTCTAGGCCCTCTGTCAGGCACTCCAAGGTGTGAAGTGACAAGGGGGAGAAGGAAGAGATTTCAGAGAACGAAGACAAGCAGAGAGAGACCAGAGAGAGGCAAGAGATGCTGAGTGGGGATGCCTTGCCTACTGATATCCTCAGGAAAGTGGGAAAGAGGTACCTGGCGTGCTCTGCCAATGCCCTGAAGCAGTCCGCACCAGGGGCTCCCTTGTGCCTGCGTAGCCTTTCCCGGGGCGTGCTCAAATCCTGTGGCCACTAGGGGTCATAGGTCACAATGGAGGGCCCTGTGTCATCTGCCTGGCGGGCCGGATCTCTGCCATTGGCTCAGTCTTGTCACCAGGCCCATCCCAAGCTCCGCCCACTCTTGGGGTGGGGGGACTGTCTCTATGGTGATGGCAAAGAAGCCTCAGCCCCGCCCACCTGGCCTTCACTTCACCTACCTGGCCCTCTGACCCTCACTCAGACCTCTGTGTTGATAAAAATCAATGTCCGCCAGTGCCCAGGTGTCAGCATCTGGGATAAAGGATTCGGGACCTTGCCTGGGGCAGAAGGCAGCCTAGGTCAGCGGGTAGCTGGAAGTCTAGTGACTTGTGACACTGCTGCCAGTGACAAATGGTGACTCCCACACTCAGATATCCCCTGGTGGCAGAATGCTAGTGATGGGTGGAGAAAGATCGCTCCGGAGCACACGTTTAATGGGGCACCAGCCAAAGCAAAGGCCAGGGCCAGTAGTGGACGTCGTGGAGCTGAATGGCGAGCCAGTGAAGGGCCCAAGGATCCCTCCTGTATGTGGCGAACAGGTCATCCGTGTCCCCACGTCCATCAACCATTGCACTGCTGGGGCCCAGGCTGCCAGGATTTCGGCCTTGCCTTCGGAGCCCGGCCACATAGGCAGCCTTGCACTGGAGGCGGGGACGTGTAGACAGCAAAAATTTGGAAACTGGCAGTGTTTCCTCGATTTCCCTGGCATCGGCCTCTTTGAGCGGCTTGCTTTTTTTCCTGGTAGGATAGGGCCCTGACGGAGAAAGGCAGGATTACGTGTGCAGGAAAGGTGTGTGTTGAGAGGGTGACGACGTTGAGACCACGTTGGGATCTTTAGTCCCAGGAAAGGCCCCTGGCGGGTGTGGGTCAATGTTCTCTACCCATCCCCCTTGGCGGGGGGGAGGTTTTCACCATACAAAGCAGCAGCGCAATTATTCGTCGCCGGAGAGGTTCCATCTGCCCACAAGCTCCCCCTGGCCAGGGTCCGCCCCTACTGTATTGCGCGTGTCAGTCAACAGAAGCTAAGACCTTCCAGAGAGACTACCTGCTATTCTGTCCCCACGGGGAAGCAGTACAGCCAGAAGCCTCCCCCGTTCCATCTCTAGGCTCTCTCTCAGGCCCCTCATACTTGTGATGTGTCTCAGGGGTAGAATGAAGAGATTCCTCTGAGTGAACACATACGTGAGAGGCCACAGATGCTGAGGAAGGGCGCCTTGCCTAGTGATATCCTAGCGTAAGTGGAAAAGAGGTACCTGCCTGCTGTCCCAGTGTGTCGAACGTGTTCACATCAGGGGTTGCCTACTGTGAAGTTATTCCCTGGGTGCCCTGGATTTTGTGGCCAAAGACGCAAGGGGCCGTTGTCTGTCCATGGGTAAAATGGAGGGCTCTGCGGAACTGGCCGGTTAGGCTGGACCTCTCCTATTGGCTGAGTGTTTGTGACTCGTCCCCGTCCGAAGTTCCGCCCAGCCTTCCGGTGGCTGTCACCATAGTGATTGGGAAAGAAGCCTTAGGCCCCCACACTCAGCCCTCACCTGGCCTACCTGGCCTCTTTCCCCTCATCTAGACCGCTGTGTGGATGAAAGAAAGGATGTCGGCCAGTGAGCACGTGTCCTGATTTCCTTGGAAGGATTAGGTTCCTTGCCTGGGCAGAAGACAGCCAAGGTCAGCCTGAGCCTAGACACCTAGTGACCTGTGACACTGCAGCCAGTGATAGATGTTGATGTCCACGCTCAGGTATCCGCAGGTGGCGGATTCAGTGTGGTGGGAAGAGAAGTGGAAGTAGAGATGACACACTCAGGAGGGCACAGGCCAAAGGTCAGGGAAAATAGCTGAGGTCGTGGAGCTCTAGCGGAGCCAGTCTAGGGCCCAGGCCTCCCTGCTGTACGAGGCAAAGAGGTGATCCATATGCCGCCATCCGTAGATTCTGGAATACTATCTCTCTATGCCCGGATTTCGGCCTCGTCTACCGAGAAGTGACGCACATGCAGTGTGCCACCGGAGGCTGTGGAGCAGCAGAGGGCAAAATCTTGAAAATGGGGGCTTCAGTTGACTTGGCCTGTGCTCTCCTTTGGCTGAGTGACATCGTGTGTTTCCTAGCAGGTGAAGACATTCGTGGAGAGAGGCGGTTTCCATGCGTGCAGGCAAAGTGTGTGCTGAGATGATGAGTTGCAGGGGAGACCAGAGTGGACTCTCCAGACCCAGAATAGGCCTCTGGCAGGTATGTGTCAATGTTTTCTGCCCATGGCACTCAGCCGGTTATTTGCATAGAATGTTAGGAGCGGAATTAGTAGTCTCCGGAGAGGCTGCCACTTGTCAGCGAGCTTCACCTGGCCAGGTCCCACGGTGATGTCAAGCTTCACCTGGCCAGGTCCGCCCGTGATGTAGCTCCCCAATCAATCACTACTCTCTAGACCTTCCAGATAGACTCCCAGAACTTCTCTCCCCATGGGCAAGCAGTAGAGCCAGAGGCCTTTCCCCTTTGCTCTTTGGTCTCTAGGCCCTCTGTCAGGCACTCCAAGGTGTGAAGTGACAAGGGGGAGAAGGAAGAGATTTCAGAGAACGAAGACAAGCAGAGAGAGAGAGAGAGAGGCAAGAGATGCTGAGTGGGGATGCCTTGCCTACTGATATCCTCAGGAAAGTGGGAAAGAGGTACCTGGCGTGCTCTGCCAATGCCCTGAAGCAGTCCGCACCAGGGGCTCCCTTGTGCCTGCGTAGCCTTTCCCGGGGCGTGCTCAAATCCTGTGGCCACTAGGGGTCATAGGTCACAATGGAGGGCCCTGTGTCATCTGCCTGGCGGGCCGGATCTCTGCCATTGGCTCAGTCTTGTCACCAGGCCCATCCCAAGCTCCGCCCACTCTTGCGGTGGGGGGACTGTCTCTATGGTGATGGCAAAGAAGCCTCAGCCCCGCCCACCTGGCCTTGACTTCACCTACCTGGCCCTCTGACCCTCACTCAGACCTCTGTGTTGATAAAAATCAATGTCCGCCAGTGCCCAGGTGTCAGCATCTGGGATAAAGGATTCGGCACCTTGCCTGGGGCAGAAGGCAGCCTAGGTCAGCGGGTAGCTGGAAGTCTAGTGACTTGTGACACTGCTGCCAGTGACAAATGGTGACTCCCACACTCAGATATCCCCTGGTGGCAGAATGCTAGTGATGGGTGGAGAAAGATCGCTCCGGAGCACACGTTTAATGGGGCACCAGCCAAAGCAAAGGCCAGGGCCAGTAGTGGACGTCGTGGAGCTGAATGGCGAGCCAGTGAAGGGCCCAAGGATCCCTCCTGTATGTGGCGAACAGGTCATCCGTGTCCCCACGTCCATCAACCATTGCACTGCTGGGGCCCAGGCTGCCAGGATTTCGGCCTTGCCTTCGGAGCCCGGCCACATAGGCAGCCTTGCACCGGAGGCGGGGACGTGTAGACAGCAAAAATTTGGAAACTGGCAGTGTTTCCTCGATTTCCCTGGCATCGGCCTCTTTGAGCGGCTTGCTTTTTTTCCTGGTAGGATAGGGCCCTGACGGAGAAAGGCAGGATTACGTGTGCAGGAAAGGTGTGTGTTGAGAGGGTGACGACGTTGAGACCACGTTGGGATCTTTAGTCCCAGGAAAGGCCCCTGGCGGGTGTGGGTCAATGTTCTCTACCCATCCCCCTTGGCGGGGGGAGGTTTTCACCATACAAAGCAGCAGCGCAATTATTCGTCGCCGGAGAGGTTGCATCTGCCCACAAGCTCCCCCTGGCCAGGGTCCGCCCCTACTGTATTGCGCGTGTCAGTCAACAGAAGCTAAGACCTTCCAGAGAGACTACCTGCTATTCTGTCCCCACGGGGAAGCAGTACAGCCAGAAGCCTCCCCCGTTCCATCTCTAGGCTCTCTCTCAGGCCCCTCATACTTGTGATGTGTCTCAGGGGTAGAATGAAGAGATTCCTCTGAGTGAACACATACGTGAGAGGCCACAGATGCTGAGGAAGGGCGCCTTGCCTAGTGATATCCTAGCGTAAGTGGAAAAGAGGTACCTGCCTGCTGTCCCAGTGTGTCGAACGTGTTCACATCAGGGGTTGCCTACTGTGAAGTTATTCCCTGGGTGCCCTGGATTTTGTGGCCAAAGACGCAAGGGGCCGTTGTCTGTCCATGGGTAAAATGGAGGGCTCTGCGGAACTGGCCGGTTAGGCTGGACCTCTCCTATTGGCTGAGTGTTTGTGACTCGTCCCCGTCCGAAGTTCCGCCCAGCCTTCCGGTGGCTGTCACCATAGTGATTGGGAAAGAAGCCTTAGGCCCCACACTCAGCCCTCACCTGGCCTACCTGGCCTCTTTCCCCTCATCTAGACCGCTGTGTGGATGAAAGAAAGGATGTCGGCCAGTGAGCACGTGTCCTGATTTCCTTGGAAGGATTAGGTTCCTTGCCTGGGCAGAAGACAGCCAAGGTCAGCCTGAGCCTAGACACCTAGTGACCTGTGACACTGCAGCCAGTGATAGATGTTGATGTCCACGCTCAGGTATCCGCAGGTGGCGGATTCAGTGTGGTGGGAAGAGAAGTGGAAGTAGAGATGACACACTCAGGAGGGCACAGGCCAAAGGTCAGGGAAAATAGCTGAGGTCGTGGAGCTCTAGCGGAGCCAGTCTAGGGCCCAGGCCTCCCTGCTGTACGAGGCAAAGAGGTGATCCATATGCCGCCATCCGTAGATTCTGGACGGCTGGGGCCCTGGATGCCCGGATTTCGGCCTCGTCTACCGAGAAGTGACGCACATGCAGTGTGCCACCGGAGGCTGTGGAGCAGCAGAGGGCAAAATCTTGAAAATGGGGGCTTCAGTTGACTTGGCCTGTGCTCTCCTTTGGCTGAGTGACATCGTGTGTTTCCTAGCAGGTGAAGACATTCGTGGAGAGAGGCGGTTTCCATGCGTGCAGGCAAAGTGTGTGCTGAGATGATGAGTTGCAGGGGAGACCAGAGTGGACTCTCCAGACCCAGAATAGGCCTCTGGCAGGTATGTGTCAATGTTTTCTGCCCATGGCACTCAGCCGGTTATTTGCATAGAATGTTAGGAGCGGAATTAGTAGTCTCCGGAGAGGCTGCCACTTGTCAGCGAGCTTCACCTGGCCAGGTCCCACGGTGATGTCAAGCTTCACCTGGCCAGGTCCGCCCGTGATGTAGCTCCCCAATCAATCACTACTCTCTAGACCTTCCAGATAGACTCCAATACTATCTCTCTATGTGGGCAAGCAGTAGAGCCAGAGGCCTTTCCCCTTTGCTCTTTGGTCTCTAGGCCCTCTGTCAGGCACTCCAAGGTGTGAAGTGACAAGGGGGAGAAGGAAGAGATTTCAGAGAACGAAGACAAGCAGAGAGAGAGAGAGAGAGGCAAGAGATGCTGAGTGGGGATGCCTTGCCTACTGATATCCTCAGGAAAGTGGGAAAGAGGTACCTGGCGTGCTCTGCCAATGCCCTGAAGCAGTCCGCACCAGGGGCTCCCTTGTGCCTGCGTAGCCTTTCCCGGGGCGTGCTCAAATCCTGTGGCCACTAGGGGTCATAGGTCACAATGGAGGGCCCTGTGTCATCTGCCTGGCGGGCCGGATCTCTGCCATTGGCTCAGTCTTGTCACCAGGCCCATCCCAAGCTCCGCCCACTCTTGCGGTGGGGGGACTGTCTCTATGGTGATGGCAAAGAAGCCTCAGCCCCGCCCACCTGGCCTTGACTTCACCTACCTGGCCCTCTGACCCTCACTCAGACCTCTGTGTTGATAAAAATCAATGTCCGCCAGTGCCCAGGTGTCAGCATCTGGGATAAAGGATTCGGCACCTTGCCTGGGGCAGAAGGCAGCCTAGGTCAGCGGGTAGCTGGAAGTCTAGTGACTTGTGACACTGCTGCCAGTGACAAATGGTGACTCCCACACTCAGATATCCCCTGGTGGCAGAATGCTAGTGATGGGTGGAGAAAGATCGCTCCGGAGCACACGTTTAATGGGGCACCAGCCAAAGCAAAGGCCAGGGCCAGTAGTGGACGTCGTGGAGCTGAATGGCGAGCCAGTGAAGGGCCCAAGGATCCCTCCTGTATGTGGCGAACAGGTCATCCGTGTCCCCACGTCCATCAACCATTGCACTGCTGGGGCCCAGGCTGCCAGGATTTCGGCCTTGCCTTCGGAGCCCGGCCACATAGGCAGCCTTGCACCGGAGGCGGGGACGTGTAGACAGCAAAAATTTGGAAACTGGCAGTGTTTCCTCGATTTCCCTGGCATCGGCCTCTTTGAGCGGCTTGCTTTTTTTCCTGGTAGGATAGGGCCCTGACGGAGAAAGGCAGGATTACGTGTGCAGGAAAGGTGTGTGTTGAGAGGGTGACGACGTTGAGACCACGTTGGGATCTTTAGTCCCAGGAAAGGCCCCTGGCGGGTGTGGGTCAATGTTCTCTACCCATCCCCCTTGGCGGGGGGAGGTTTTCACCATACAAAGCAGCAGCGCAATTATTCGTCGCCGGAGAGGTTGCATCTGCCCACAAGCTCCCCCTGGCCAGGGTCCGCCCCTACTGTATTGCGCGTGTCAGTCAACAGAAGCTAAGACCTTCCAGAGAGACTACCTGCTATTCTGTCCCCACGGGGAAGCAGTACAGCCAGAAGCCTCCCCCGTTCCATCTCTAGGCTCTCTCTCAGGCCCCTCATACTTGTGATGTGTCTCAGGGGTAGAATGAAGAGATTCCTCTGAGTGAACACATACGTGAGAGGCCACAGATGCTGAGGAAGGGCGCCTTGCCTAGTGATATCCTAGCGTAAGTGGAAAAGAGGTACCTGCCTGCTGTCCCAGTGTGTCGAACGTGTTCACATCAGGGGTTGCCTACTGTGAAGTTATTCCCTGGGTGCCCTGGATTTTGTGGCCAAAGACGCAAGGGGCCGTTGTCTGTCCATGGGTAAAATGGAGGGCTCTGCGGAACTGGCCGGTTAGGCTGGACCTCTCCTATTGGCTGAGTGTTTGTGACTCGTCCCCGTCCGAAGTTCCGCCCAGCCTTCCGGTGGCTGTCACCATAGTGATTGGGAAAGAAGCCTTAGGCCCCACACTCAGCCCTCACCTGGCCTACCTGGCCTCTTTCCCCTCATCTAGACCGCTGTGTGGATGAAAGAAAGGATGTCGGCCAGTGAGCACGTGTCCTGATTTCCTTGGAAGGATTAGGTTCCTTGCCTGGGCAGAAGACAGCCAAGGTCAGCCTGAGCCTAGACACCTAGTGACCTGTGACACTGCAGCCAGTGATAGATGTTGATGTCCACGCTCAGGTATCCGCAGGTGGCGGATTCAGTGTGGTGGGAAGAGAAGTGGAAGTAGAGATGACACAATCACGAGGGCACAGGCCAAAGGTCAGGGAAAATAGCTGAGGTCGTGGAGCTCTAGCGGAGCCAGTCTAGGGCCCAGGCCTCCCTGCTGTACGAGGCAAAGAGGTGATCCATATGCCGCCATCCGTAGATTCTGGACGGCTGGGGCCCTGGATGCCCGGATTTCGGCCTCGTCTACCGAGAAGTGACGCACATGCAGTGTGCCACCGGAGGCTGTGGAGCAGCAGAGGGCAAAATCTTGAAAATGGGGGCTTCAGTTGACTTGGCCTGTGCTCTCCTTTGGCTGAGTGACATCGTGTGTTTCCTAGCAGGTGAAGACATTCGTGGAGAGAGGCGGTTTCCATGCGTGCAGGCAAAGTGTGTGCTGAGATGATGAGTTGCAGGGGAGACCAGGGTGGACTCTCCAGACCCAGAATAGGCCTCTGGCAGGTATGTGTCAATGTTTTCTGCCCATGGCACTCAGCCGGTTATTTGCATAGAATGTTAGGAGCGGAATTAGTAGTCTCCGGAGAGGCTGCCACTTGTCAGCGAGCTTCACCTGGCCAGGTCCCACGGTGATGTCAAGCTTCACCTGGCCAGGTCCGCCCGTGATGTAGCTCCCCAATCAATCACTACTCTCTAGACCTTCCAGATAGACTCCCAGAACTTCTCTCCCCATGGGCAAGCAGTAGAGCCAGAGGCCTTCCCCCTTTGCTCTTTGGTCTCTAGGCCCTCTGTCAGGCACTCCAAGGTGTGAAGTGACAAGGGGGAGAAGGAAGAGATTTCAGAGAACGAAGACAAGCAGAGAGAGAGGCAAGAGATGCTGAGTGGGGATGCCTTGCCTACTGATATCCTCAGGAAAGTGGGAAAGAGGTACCTGGCGTGCTCTGCCAATGCCCTGAAGCAGTCCGCACCAGGGGCTCCCTTGTGCCTGCGTAGCCTTTCCCGGGGCGTGCTCAAATCCTGTGGCCACTAGGGGTCATAGGTCACAATGGAGGGCCCTGTGTCATCTGCCTGGCGGGCCGGATCTCTGCCATTGGCTCAGTCTTGTCACCAGGCCCATCCCAAGCTCCGCCCACTCTTGCGGTGGGGGGACTGTCTCTATGGTGATGGCAAAGAAGCCTCAGCCCCGCCCACCTGGCCTTCACTTCACCTACCTGGCCCTCTGACCCTCACTCAGACCTCTGTGTTGATAAAAATCAATGTCCGCCAGTGCCCAGGTGTCAGCATCTGGGATAAAGGATTCGGGACCTTGCCTGGGGCAGAAGGCAGCCTAGGTCAGCGGGTAGCTGGAAGTCTAGTGACTTGTGACACTGCTGCCAGTGACAAATGGTGACTCCCACACTCACATATCCCCTGGTGGCAGAATGCTAGTGATGGGTGGAGAAACATCGCTCCGGAGCACACGTTTAATGGGGCACCAGCCAAAGCAAAGGCCAGGGCCAGTAGTGGACGTCGTGGAGCTGAATGGCGAGCCAGTGAAGGGCCCAAGGATCCCTCCTGTATGTGGCGAACAGGTCATCCGTGTCCCCACGTCCATCAACCATTGCACTGCTGGGGCCCAGGCTGCCAGGATTTCGGCCTTGCCTTCGGAGCCCGGCCACATAGGCAGCCTTGCACTGGAGGCGGGGACGTGTAGACAGCAAAAATTTGGAAACTGGCAGTGTTTCCTCGATTTCCCTGGCATCGGCCTCTTTGAGCGGCTTGCTTTTTTTCCTGGTAGCATAGGGCCCTGACGGAGAAAGGCAGGATTACGTGTGCAGGAAAGGTGTGTGTTGAGAGGGTGACGACGTTGAGACCACGTTGGGATCTTTAGTCCCAGGAAAGGCCCCTGGCGGGTGTGGGTCAATGTTCTCTACCCATCCCCCTTGGCGGGGGGAGGTTTTCACCATACAAAGCAGCAGCGCAATTATTCGTCGCCGGAGAGGTTGCATCTGCCCACAAGCTCCCCCTGGCCAGGGTCCGCCCCTACTGTATTGCGCGTGTCAGTCAACAGAAGCTAAGACCTTCCAGAGAGACTACCTGCTATTCTGTCCCCACGGGGAAGCAGTACAGCCAGAAGCCTCCCCCGTTCCATCTCTAGGCTCTCTCTCAGGCCCCTCATACTTGTGATGTGTCTCAGGGGTAGAATGAAGAGATTCCTCTGAGTGAACACATACGTGAGAGGCCACAGATGCTGAGGAAGGGCGCCTTGCCTAGTGATATCCTAGCGTAAGTGGAAAAGAGGTACCTGCCTGCTGTCCCAGTGTGTCGAACGTGTTCACATCAGGGGTTGCCTACTGTGAAGTTATTCCCTGGGTGCCCTGGATTTTGTGGCCAAAGACGCAAGGGGCCGTTGTCTGTCCATGGGTAAAATGGAGGGCTCTGCGGAACTGGCCGGTTAGGCTGGACCTCTCCTATTGGCTGAGTGTTTGTGACTCGTCCCCGTCCGAAGTTCCGCCCAGCCTTCCGGTGGCTGTCACCATAGTGATTGGGAAAGAAGCCTTAGGCCCCACACTCAGCCCTCACCTGGCCTACCTGGCCTCTTTCCCCTCATCTAGACCGCTGTGTGGATGAAAGAAGGATGTCGGCCAGTGAGCACGTGTCCTGATTTCCTTGGAAGGATTAGGTTCCTTGCCTGGGCAGAAGACAGCCAAGGTCAGCCTGAGCCTAGACACCTAGTGACCTGTGACACTGCAGCCAGTGATAGATGTTGATGTCCACGCTCAGGTATCCGCAGGTGGCGGGATTCAGTGTGGTGGGAAGAGAAGTGGAAGTAGAGATGACACACTCAGGAGGGCACAGGCCAAAGGTCAGGGAAAATAGCTGAGGTCGTGGAGCTCTAGCGGAGCCAGTCTAGGGCCCAGGCTCCCTGCTGTACGAGGCAAAGAGGTGATCCATATGCCGCCATCCGTAGATTCTGGACGGCTGGGGCCCTGATGCCCGGATTTTCGGCCTCGTCTACCGAGAAGTGACGCACATGCAGTGTGCCACCGGAGGCTGTGGAGCAGCAGAGGGCAAAATCTTGAAAATGGGGGCTTCAGTTGACTTGGCCTGTGCTCTCCTTTGGCTGAGTGACATCGTGTGTTTCCTAGCAGGTGAAGACATTCGTGGAGAGAGGCGGTTTCCATGCGTGCAGGCAAAGTGTGTGCTGAGATGATGAGTTGCAGGGGAGGACCAGAGTGGACTCTCCAGACCCAGAATAGGCCTCTGGCAGTATGTGTCAATGTTTTCTGCCCATGGCACTCAGCCGGTTATTTGCATAGAATGTTAGGAGAGGAATTAGTAGTCTCCGAGAGGCTGCCACTTGTCAGCGAGCTTCACCTGGCCAGGTCCCACGGTGATGTCAAGCTTCACCTGGCCAGGTCCGCCCGTGATGTAGCTCCCCAATCAATCACTACTCTCTAGACCTTCCAGATAGACTCCCAGAACTTCTCTCCCCATGGGCAAGCAGTAGAGCCAGAGGCCTTTCCCCTTTGCTCTTTGGTCTCTAGGCCCTCTGTCAGGCACTCCAAGGTGTGAAGTGACAAGGGGGAGAAGGAAGAGATTTCAGAGAACGAAGACAAGCAGAGAGAGAGAGAGAGAGGCAAGAGATGCTGAGTGGGGATGCCTTGCCTACTGATATCCTCAGGAAAGTGGGAAAGAGGTACCTGGCGTGCTCTGCCAATGCCCTGAAGCAGTCCGCACCAGGGGCTCCCTTGTGCCTGCGTAGCCTTTCCCGGGGCGTGCTCAAATCCTGTGGCCACTAGGGGTCATAGGTCACAATGGAGGGCCCTGTGTCATCTGCCTGGCGGGCCGGATCTCTGCCATTGGCTCAGTCTTGTCACCAGGCCCATCCCAAGCTCCGCCCACTCTTGCGGTGGGGGGACTGTCTCTATGGTGATGGCAAAGAAGCCTCAGCCCCGCCCACCTGGCCTTGACTTCACCTACCTGGCCCTCTGACCCTCACTCAGACCTCTGTGTTGATAAAAATCAATGTCCGCCAGTGCCCAGGTGTCAGCATCTGGGATAAAGGATTCGGGACCTTGCCTGGGGCAGAAGGCAGCCTAGGTCAGCGGGTAGCTGGAAGTCTAGTGACTTGTGACACTGCTGCCAGTGACAAATGGTGACTCCCACACTCAGATATCCCCTGGTGGCAGAATGCTAGTGATGGGTGGAGAAAGATCGCTCCGGAGCACACGTTTAATGGGGCACCAGCCAAAGCAAAGGCCAGGGCCAGTAGGTGGACGTCGTGGAGCTGAATGGCGAGCCAGTGAAGGGCCCAAGGATCCCTCCTGTATGTGGCGAACAGGTCATCCGTGTCCCCACGTCCATCAACCATTGCACTGCTGGGGCCCAGGCTGCCAGGATTTCGGCCTTGCCTTCGGAGCCCGGCCACATAGGCAGCCTTGCACCGGAGGCGGGGACGTGTAGACAGCAAAAATTTGGAAACTGGCAGTGTTTCCTCGATTTCCCTGGCATCGGCCTCTTTGAGCGGCTTGCTTTTTTTCCTGGTAGGATAGGGCCCTGACGGAGAAAGGCAGGATTACGTGTGCAGGAAAGGTGTGTGTTGAGAGGGTGACGACGTTGAGACCACGTTGGGATCTTTAGTCCCAGAAAGGCCCCTGGCGGGTGTGGGTCAATGTTCTCTACCCATCCCCCTTGGCGGGGGAGGTTTTCACCATACAAAGCAGCAGCGCAATTATTCGTCGCCGGAGAGGTTGCATCTGCCCACAAGCTCCCCCTGGCCAGGGTCCGCCCCTACTGTATTGCGCGTGTCAGTCAACAGAAGCTAAGACCTTCCAGAGAGACTACCTGCTATTCTGTCCCCACGGGGAAGCAGTACAGCCAGAAGCCTCCCCGTTCCATCTCTAGGCTCTCTCTCAGGCCCCTCATACTTGTGATGTGTCTCAGGGGTAGAATGAAGAGATTCCTCTGAGTGAACACATACGTGAGAGGCCACAGATGCTGAGGAAGGGCGCCTTGCCTAGTGATATCCTAGCGTAAGTGGAAAAGAGGTACCTGCCTGCTGTCCCAGTGTGTCGAACGTGTTCACATCAGGGGTTGCCTACTGTGAAGTTATTCCCTGGGTGCCTGGATTTTGTGGCCAAAGACGCAAGGGGCCGTTGTCTGTCCATGGGTAAAATGGAGGGCTCTGCGGAACTGGCCGGTTAGGCTGGACCTCTCCTATTGGCTGAGTGTTTGTGACTCGTCCCCGTCAGAAGTTCCGCCCAGCCTTCCGGTGGCTGTCACCATGGTGATTGGGAAGAAGCCTTAGGCCCCACACTCAGCCCTCACCTGGCCTACCTGGCCTCTTTCCCCTCATCTAGACCGCTGTGTGGATGAAAGAAAGGATGTCGGCCAGTGAGCACGTGTCCTGATTTCCTTGGAAGGATTAGGTTCCTTGCCTGGGCAGAAGACAGCCAAGGTCAGCCTGAGCCTAGACACCTAGTGACCTGTGACACTGCAGCCAGTGATAGATGTTGATGTCCACGCTCAGGTATCCGCAGGTGGCGGATTCAGTGTGGTGGGAAGAGAAGTGGAAGTAGAGATGACACAATCACGAGGGCACAGGCCAAAGGTCAGGGAAAATAGCTGAGGTCGTGGAGCTCTAGCGGAGCCAGTCTAGGGCCCAGGCCTCCCTGCTGTACGAGGCAAAGAGGTGATCCATATGCCGCCATCCGTAGATTCTGGACGGCTGGGGCCCTAGATGCCCGATTTCGGCCTCGTCTACCGAGAAGTGACGCACATGCAGTGTGCACCGGAGGCTGTGGAGCAGCAGAGGGCAAAATCTTGAAAATGGGGGCTTCAGTTGACTTGGCCTGTGCTCTCCTTTGCTGAGTGACATCGTGTGTTTCCTAGCAGGTGAAGACATTCGTGGAGAGAGGCGGTTTCCATGCGTGCAGGCAAAGTGTGTGCTGAGATGATGAGTTGCAGGGGAGACCAGGGTGGACTCTCCAGACCCAGAATAGGCCTCTGGCAGGTATGTGTCAATGTTTTCTGCCCATGGCACTCAGCCGGTTATTTGCATAGAATGTTAGGAGCGGAATTAGTAGTCTCCGGAGAGGCTGCCACTTGTCAGCGAGCTTCACCTGGCCAGGTCCCACGGTGATGTCAAGCTTCACCTGGCCAGGTCCGCCCGTGATGTAGCTCCCCAATCAATCACTACTCTCTAGACCTTCCAGATAGACTCCCAGAACTTCTGTCCCCATGGGCAAGCAGTAGAGCCAGAGGCCTTCCCCCTTTGCTCTTTGGTCTCTAGGCCCTCTGTCAGGCACTCCAAGGTGTGAAGTGACAAGGGGGAGAAGGAAGAGATTTCAGAGAACGAAGACAAGCAGAGAGAGAGGCAAGAGATGCTGAGTGGGGATGCCTTGCCTACTGATATCCTCAGGAAAGTGGGAAAGAGGTACCTGGCGTGCTCTGCCAATGCCCTGAAGCAGTCCGCACCAGGGGCTCCCTTGTGCCTGCGTAGCCTTTCCCCGGGGCGTGCTCAAATCCTGTGGCCACTAGGGGTCATAGGTCACAATGGAGGGCCCTGTGTCATCTGCCTGGCGGGCCGGATCTCTGCCATTGGCTCAGTCTTGTCACCAGGCCCATCCCAAGCTCCGCCCACTCTTGCGGTGGGGGGACTGTCTCTATGGTGATGGCAAAGAAGCCTCAGCCCCGCCCACCTGGCCTTCACTTCACCTACCTGGCCCTCTGACCCTCACTCAGACCTCTGTGTTGATAAAAATCAATGTCCGCCAGTGCCCAGGTGTCAGCATCTGGATAAAGGATTCGGGACCTTGCTGGGGCAGAAGGCAGCCTAGGTCAGCGGGTAGCTGGAAGTCTAGTGACTTGTGACACTGCTGCCAGTGACAAATGGTGACTCCCACACTCACATATCCCCTGGTGGCAGAACGCTAGTGATGGGTGGAGAAACATCGCTCCGGAGCACACGTTTAATGGGGCACCAGCCAAAGCAAAGGCCAGGGCCAGTAGTGGACGTCGTGGAGCTGAATGGCAGAGCCAGTGAAGGGCCCAAGGATCCCTCCTGTGTGTGGCGAACAGGTCATCCGTGTCCCCACGTCCATCAACCATTGCACTGCTGGGGCCCAGGCTGCCAGGATTTCGGCCTTGCCTTCGGAGCCCGACCACATAGCAAGCCTTGCACCGGAGGCGGGGGGACGTGTA
Organism: Loxodonta africana; assembly: GCF_030014295.1. Lineage (NCBI taxonomy): Eukaryota > Metazoa > Chordata > Mammalia > Proboscidea > Elephantidae > Loxodonta > Loxodonta africana. The sequence continues at coordinate 713,526 of NW_026974875.1, read as the reverse complement.
GACAGCAAAAATTTGGAAACTGGCAGTGTTTCCTCGATTTCCCTGGCATCGGCCTCTTTGAGCGGCTTCCTTTTTTTCCTGGTAGGATAGGGCCCTGACGGAGAAAGGCAGGATTACGTGTGCAGGAAAGGTGCGTGTTGAGAGGGTGACGACGTTGAGACCACGTTGGGATCTTTAGTCCCAGGAAAGGCCCCTGGCGAGTATGGGTCAATGTTCTCTACCCATCCCCCTTGGCGGGGGGAGGTTTTCACCATACAAAGCAGCAGCGCAATTATTCGTCGCCGGAGAGGTTGCATCTGCCCACAAGCTCCCCCTGGCCTGGGTCCGCCCCTACTGTATTGCGCGTGTCAGTCAACAGAAGCTAAGACCTTCCAGAGAGACTACCTGCTATTCTGTCCCCACGGGGAAGCAGTACAGCCAGAAGCCTCCCCGTTCCATCTCTAGGCTCTCTCTCAGGCCCCTCATACTTGTGATGTGTCTCAGGGGTAGAATGAAGAGATTCCTCTGAGTGAACACATACGTGAGAGGCCACAGATGCTGAGGAAGGGCGCCTTGCCTAGTGATATCCTAGCGTAAGTGGAAAAGAGGTACCTGCCTGCTGTCCCAGTGTGTCGAACGTGTTCACATCAGGGTTGCCTACTGTGAAGTTATTCCCTGGGTGCCCCTGGATTTTGTGGCCAAAGACGCAAGGGGCCGTTGTCTGTCCATGGGTAAAATGGAGGGCTCTGCGGAACTGGCCGGTTAGGCTGGACCTCTCCTATTGGCTGAGTGTTTGTGACTCGTCCCCGTCCGAAGAATACTATCCTCTCTATGGTGGCTGTCACCATGGTGATTGGGAAAGAAGCCTTAGGCCCCACACTCAGCCCTCACCTGGCCTACCTGGCCTCATTACCCTCATCTAGACCACTGTGTGGATGAAAGAAAGGATGTCGGCCAGTGAGCACGTGTCCTGATTTCCTTGGAAGGATTAGGTTCCTTGCCTGGGCAGAAGACAGCCAAGGTCAGCCTGAGCCTAGACACCTAGTGACCTGTGACACTGCAGCCAGTGATAGATGTTGATGTCCACGCTCAGGTATCCGCAGGTGGCGGATTCAGTGTGGTGGGAAGAGAAGTGGAAGTAGAGATGATACACTCACGAGGGCACAGGCCAAAGGTCAGGGAAAATAGCTGAGGTCGTGGAGCTCTAGCGGAGCCAGTCTAGGGCCCAGGCCTCCCTGCTGTACGAGGCAAAGAGGTGATCCATATGCCGCCATCCGTAGATTCTGGACGGCTGGGGCCCTGGATGCCCGGATTTCGGCCTCGTCTACCGAGAAGTGACGCACATGCAGTGTGCCACCGGAGGCTGTGGAGCAGCAGAGGGCAAAATCTTGAAAATGGGGGCTTCAGTTGACTTGGCCTGTGCTCTCCTTTGGCTGAGTGACATCGTGTGTTTCCTAGCAGGTGAAGACATTCGTGGAGAGAGGCGGTTTCCATGCGTGCAGGCAAAGTGTGTGCTGAGATGATGAGTTGCAGGGGAGACCAGGGTGGACTCTCCAGACCCAGAATAGGCCTCTGGCAGGTATGTGTCAATGTTTTCTGCCCATGGCACTCAGCCGGTTATTTGCATAGAATGTTAGGAGCGGAATTAGTAGTCTCCGGAGAGGCTGCCACTTGTCAGCGAGCTTCACCTGGCCAGGTCCCACGGTGATGTCAAGCTTCACCTGGCCAGGTCCGCCCGTGATGTAGCTCCCCAATCAATCACTACTCTCTAGACCTTCCAGATAGACTCCCAGAACTTCTCTCCCCATGGGCAAGCAGTAGAGCCAGAGGCCTTCCCCCTTTGCTCTTTGGTCTCTAGGCCCTCTGTCAGGCACTCCAAGGTGTGAAGTGACAAGGGGGAGAAGGAAGAGATTTCAGAGAACGAAGACAAGCAGAGAGAGAGAGAGAGAGGCAAGAGATGCTGAGTGGGGATGCCTTGCCTACTGATATCCTCAGGAAAGTGGGAAAGAGGTACCTGGCGTGCTCTGCCAATGCCCTGAAGCAGTCCGCACCAGGGGCTCCCTTGTGCCTGCGTAGCCTTTCCCGGGGCGTGCTCAAATCCTGTGGCCACTAGGGGTCATAGGTCACAATGGAGGGCCCTGTGTCATCTGCCTGGCGGGCCGGATCTCTGCCATTGGCTCAGTCTTGTCACCAGGCCCATCCCAAGCTCCGCCCACTCTTGCGGTGGGGGGACTGTCTCTATGGTGATGGCAAAGAAGCCTCAGCCCCGCCCACCTGGCCTTCACTTCACCTACCTGGCCCTCTGACCCTCACTCAGACCTCTGTGTTGATAAAAATCAATGTCCGCCAGTGCCCAGGTGTCAGCATCTGGGATAAAGGATTCGGGACCTTGCCTGGGGCAGAAGGCAGCCTAGGTCAGCGGGTAGCTGGAAGTCTAGTGACTTGTGACACTGCTGCCAGTGACAAATGGTGACTCCCACACTCACATATCCCCTGGTGGCAGAACGCTAGTGATGGGTGGAGAAACATCGCTCCGGAGCACACGTTTAATGGGGCACCAGCCAAAGCAAAGGCCAGGGCCAGTAGTGGACGTCGTGGAGCTGAATGGCGAGCCAGTGAAGGGCCCAAGGATCCCTCCTGTGTGTGGCGAACAGGTCATCCGTGTCCCCACGTCCATCAACCATTGCACTGCTGGGGCCCAGGCTGCCAGGATTTCGGCCTTGCCTTCGGAGCCCGACCACATAGGCAGCCTTGCACCGGAGGCGGGGACGTGTAGACAGCAAAAATTTGGAAACTGGCAGTGTTTCCTCGATTTCCCTGGCATCGGCCTCTTTGAGCGGCTTCCTTTTTTTCCTGGTAGGATAGGGCCCTGACGGAGAAAGGCAGGATTACGTGTGCAGGAAAGGTGCGTGTTGAGAGGGTGACGACGTTGAGACCACGTTGGGATCTTTAGTCCCAGGAAAGGCCCCTGGCGAGTATGGGTCAATGTTCTCTACCCATCCCCCTTGGCGGGGGGAGGTTTTCACCATACAAAGCAGCAGCGCAATTATTCGTCGCCGGAGAGGTTGCATCTGCCCACAAGCTCCCCCTGGCCTGGGTCCGCCCCTACTGTATTGCGCGTGTCAGTCAACAGAAGCTAAGACCTTCCAGAGAGACTACCTGCTATTCTGTCCCCACGGGGAAGCAGTACAGCCAGAAGCCTCCCCCGTTCCATCTCTAGGCTCTCTCTCAGGCCCCTCATACTTGTGATGTGTCTCAGGGGTAGAATGAAGAGATTCCTCTGAGTGAACACATACGTGAGAGGCCACAGATGCTGAGGAAGGGCGCCTTGCCTAGTGATATCCTAGCGTAAGTGGAAAAGAGGTACCTGCCTGCTGTCCCAGTGTGTCGAACGTGTTCACATCAGGGGTTGCCTACTGTGAAGTTATTCCCTGGGTGCCCTGGATTTTGTGGCCAAAGACGCAAGGGGCCGTTGTCTGTCCATGGGTAAAATGGAGGGCTCTGCGGAACTGGCCGGTTAGGCTGGACCTCTCCTATTGGCTGAGTGTTTGTGACTCGTCCCCGTCCGAAGTTCCGCCCAGCCTTCCGGTGGCTGTCACCATGGTGATTGGGAAAGAAGCCTTAGGCCCCACACTCAGCCCTCACCTGGCCTACCTGGCCTCATTACCCTCATCTAGACCACTGTGTGGATGAAAGAAAGGATGTCGGCCAGTGAGCACGTGTCCTGATTTCCTTGGAAGGATTAGGTTCCTTGCCTGGGCAGAAGACAGCCAAGGTCAGCCTGAGCCTAGACACCTAGTGACCTGTGACACTGCAGCCAGTGATAGATGTTGATGTCCACGCTCAGGTATCCGCAGGTGGCGGATTCAGTGTGGTGGGAAGAGAAGTGGAAGTAGAGATGATACACTCACGAGGGCACAGGCCAAAGGTCAGGGAAAATAGCTGAGGTCGTGGAGCTCTAGCGGAGCCAGTCTAGGGCCCAGGCCTCCCTGCTGTACGAGGCAAAGAGGTGATCCATATGCCGCCATCCGTAGATTCTGGACGGCTGGGGCCCTGGATGCCCGGATTTCGGCCTCGTCTACCGAGAAGTGACGCACATGCAGTGTGCCACCGGAGGCTGTGGAGCAGCAGAGGGCAAAATCTTGAAAATGGGGGCTTCAGTTGACTTGGCCTGTGCTCTCCTTTGGCTGAGTGACATCGTGTGTTTCCTAGCAGGTGAAGACATTCGTGGAGAGAGGCGGTTTCCATGCGTGCAGGCAAAGTGTGTGCTGAGATGATGAGTTGCAGGGGAGACCAGGGTGGACTCTCCAGACCCAGAATAGGCCTCTGGCAGGTATGTGTCAATGTTTTCTGCCCATGGCACTCAGCCGGTTATTTGCATAGAATGTTAGGAGCGGAATTAGTAGTCTCCGGAGAGGCTGCCACTTGTCAGCGAGCTTCACCTGGCCAGGTCCCACGGTGATGTCAAGCTTCACCTGGCCAGGTCCGCCCGTGATGTAGCTCCCCAATCAATCACTACTCTCTAGACCTTCCAGATAGACTCCCAGAACTTCTCTCCCCATGGGCAAGCAGTAGAGCCAGAGGCCTTCCCCCTTTGCTCTTTGGTCTCTAGGCCCTCTGTCAGGCACTCCAAGGTGTGAAGTGACAAGGGGGAGAAGGAAGAGATTTCAGAGAACGAAGACAAGCAGAGAGAGAGAGAGAGAGGCAAGAGATGCTGAGTGGGGATGCCTTGCCTACTGATATCCTCAGGAAAGTGGGAAAGAGGTACCTGGCGTGCTCTGCCAATGCCCTGAAGCAGTCCGCACCAGGGGCTCCCTTGTGCCTGCGTAGCCTTTCCCGGGGCGTGCTCAAATCCTGTGGCCACTAGGGGTCATAGGTCACAATGGAGGGCCCTGTGTCATCTGCCTGGCGGGCCGGATCTCTGCCATTGGCTCAGTCTTGTCACCAGGCCCATCCCAAGCTCCGCCCACTCTTGCGGTGGGGGGACTGTCTCTATGGTGATGGCAAAGAAGCCTCAGCCCCGCCCACCTGGCCTTCACTTCACCTACCTGGCCCTCTGACCCTCACTCAGACCTCTGTGTTGATAAAAATCAATGTCCGCCAGTGCCCAGGTGTCAGCATCTGGGATAAAGGATTCGGGACCTTGCCTGGGGCAGAAGGCAGCCTAGGTCAGCGGGTAGCTGGAAGTCTAGTGACTTGTGACACTGCTGCCAGTGACAAATGGTGACTCCCACACTCACATATCCCCTGGTGGCAGAACGCTAGTGATGGGTGGAGAAACATCGCTCCGGAGCACACGTTTAATGGGGCACCAGCCAAAGCAAAGGCCAGGGCCAGTAGTGGACGTCGTGGAGCTGAATGGCGAGCCAGTGAAGGGCCCAAGGATCCCTCCTGTGTGTGGCGAACAGGTCATCCGTGTCCCCACGTCCATCAACCATTGCACTGCTGGGGCCCAGGCTGCCAGGATTTCGGCCTTGCCTTCGGAGCCCGACCACATAGGCAGCCTTGCACCGGAGGCGGGGACGTGTAGACAGCAAAAATTTGGAAACTGGCAGTGTTTCCTCGATTTCCCTGGCATCGGCCTCTTTGAGCGGCTTCCTTTTTTTCCTGGTAGGATAGGGCCCTGACGGAGAAAGGCAGGATTACGTGTGCAGGAAAGGTGCGTGTTGAGAGGGTGACGACGTTGAGACCACGTTGGGATCTTTAGTCCCAGGAAAGGCCCCTGGCGAGTATGGGTCAATGTTCTCTACCCATCCCCCTTGGCGGGGGGAGGTTTTCACCATACAAAGCAGCAGCGCAATTATTCGTCGCCGGAGAGGTTGCATCTGCCCACAAGCTCCCCCTGGCCTGGGTCCGCCCCTACTGTATTGCGCGTGTCAGTCAACAGAAGCTAAGACCTTCCAGAGAGACTACCTGCTATTCTGTCCCCACGGGGAAGCAGTACAGCCAGAAGCCTCCCCCGTTCCATCTCTAGGCTCTCTCTCAGGCCCCTCATACTTGTGATGTGTCTCAGGGGTAGAATGAAGAGATTCCTCTGAGTGAACACATACGTGAGAGGCCACAGATGCTGAGGAAGGGCGCCTTGCCTAGTGATATCCTAGCGTAAGTGGAAAAGAGGTACCTGCCTGCTGTCCCAGTGTGTCGAACGTGTTCACATCAGGGGTTGCCTACTGTGAAGTTATTCCCTGGGTGCCCTGGATTTTGTGGCCAAAGACGCAAGGGGCCGTTGTCTGTCCATGGGTAAAATGGAGGGCTCTGCGGAACTGGCCGGTTAGGCTGGACCTCTCCTATTGGCTGAGTGTTTGTGACTCGTCCCCGTCCGAAGTTCCGCCCAGCCTTCCGGTGGCTGTCACCATGGTGATTGGGAAAGAAGCCTTAGGCCCCACACTCAGCCCTCACCTGGCCTACCTGGCCTCATTACCCTCATCTAGACCACTGTATGGATGAAAGAAAGGATGTCGGCCAGTGAGCACGTGTCCTGATTTCCTTGGAAGGATTAGGTTCCTTGCCTGGGCAGAAGACAGCCAAGGTCAGCCTGAGCCTAGACACCTAGTGACCTGTGACACTGCAGCCAGTGATAGATGTTGATGTCCACGCTCAGGTATCCGCAGGTGGCGGATTCAGTGTGGTGGGAAGAGAAGTGGAAGTAGAGATGATACACTCACGAGGGCACAGGCCAAAGGTCAGGGAAAATAGCTGAGGTCGTGGAGCTCTAGCGGAGCCAGTCTAGGGCCCAGGCCTCCCTGCTGTACGAGGCAAAGAGGTGATCCATATGCCGCCATCCGTAGATTCTGGACGGCTGGGGCCCTGGATGCCCGGATTTCGGCCTCGTCTACCGAGAAGTGACGCACATGCAGTGTGCCACCGGAGGCTGTGGAGCAGCAGAGGGCAAAATCTTGAAAATGGGGGCTTCAGTTGACTTGGCCTGTGCTCTCCTTTGGCTGAGTGACATCGTGTGTTTCCTAGCAGGTGAAGACATTCGTGGAGAGAGGCGGTTTCCATGCGTGCAGGCAAAGTGTGTGCTGAGATGATGAGTTGCAGGGGAGACCAGGGTGGACTCTTCAGACCCAGAATAGGCCTCTGGCAGGTATGTGTCAATGTTTTCTGCCCATGGCACTCAGCCGGTTATTTGCATAGAATGTTAGGAGCGGAATTAGTAGTCTCCGGAGAGGCTGCCACTTGTCAGCGAGCTTCACCTGGCCAGGTCCCACGGTGATGTCAAGCTTCACCTGGCCAGGTCCGCCCGTGATGTAGCTCCCCAATCAATCACTACTCTCTAGACCTTCCAGATAGACTCCCAGAACTTCTCTCCCCATGGGCAAGCAGTAGAGCCAGAGGCCTTCCCCCTTTGCTCTTTGGTCTCTAGGCCCTCTGTCAGGCACTCCAAGGTGTGAAGTGACAAGGGGGAGAAGGAAGAGATTTCAGAGAACGAAGACAAGCAGAGAGAGAGAGAGAGAGGCAAGAGATGCTGAGTGGGGATGCCTTGCCTACTGATATCCTCAGGAAAGTGGGAAAGAGGTACCTGGCGTGCTCTGCCAATGCCCTGAAGCAGTCCGCACCAGGGGCTCCCTTGTGCCTGCGTAGCCTTTCCCGGGGCGTGCTCAAATCCTGTGGCCACTAGGGGTCATAGGTCACAATGGAGGGCCCTGTGTCATCTGCCTGGCGGGCCGGATCTCTGCCATTGGCTCAGTCTTGTCACCAGGCCCATCCCAAGCTCCGCCCACTCTTGCGGTGGGGGGACTGTCTCTATGGTGATGGCAAAGAAGCCTCAGCCCCGCCCACCTGGCCTTCACTTCACCTACCTGGCCCTCTGACCCTCACTCAGACCTCTGTGTTGATAAAAATCAATGTCCGCCAGTGCCCAGGTGTCAGCATCTGGGATAAAGGATTCGGGACCTTGCCTGGGGCAGAAGGCAGCCTAGGTCAGCGGGTAGCTGGAAGTCTAGTGACTTGTGACACTGCTGCCAGTGACAAATGGTGACTCCCACACTCACATATCCCCTGGTGGCAGAACGCTAGTGGTGGGTGGAGAAACATCGCTCCGGAGCACACGTTTAATGGGGCACCAGCCAAAGCAAAGGCCAGGGCCAGTAGTGGACGTCGTGGAGCTGAATGGCGAGCCAGTGAAGGGCCCAAGGATCCCTCCTGTATGTGGCGAACAGGTCATCCGTGTCCCCAGGTCCATCAACCATTGGACTGCTGGGGCCCAGGCTGCCAGGATTTCGGCCTTGCCTTCGGAGCCCGGCCACATAGGCAGCCTTGCACCGGAGGCGGGGACGTGTAGACAGCAAAAATTTGGAAACTGGCAGTGTTTCCTCGATTTCCCTGGCATCGGCCTTTTTGAGCGGCTTCCTTTTTTTCCTGGTAGGATAGGGCCCTGACGGAGAAAGGCAGGATTACGTGTGCAAGAAAGGTGCGTGTTGAGAGGGTGACTACGTTGAGACCACGTTGGGATCTTTAGTCCCAGGAAAGGCCCCTGGCGAGTATGGGTCAATGTTCTCTACCCATCCCCCTTGGCGGGGGGAGGTTTTCACCATACAAAGCAGCAGCGCAATTATTCGTCGCCGGAGAGGTTGCATCTGCCCACAAGCTCCCCCTGGCCTGGGTCCGCCCCTACTGTATTGCGCGTGTCAGTCAACAGAAGCTAAGACCTTCCAGAGAGACTACCTGCTATTCTGTCCCCACGGGGAAGCAGTACAGCCAGAAGCCTCCCCCGTTCCATCTCTAGGCTCTCTCTCAGGCCCCTCATACTTGTGATGTGTCTCAGGGGTAGAATGAAGAGATTCCTCTGAGTGAACACATACGTGAGAGGCCACAGATGCTGAGGAAGGGCGCCTTGCCTAGTGATATCCTAGCGTAAGTGGAAAAGAGGTACCTGCCTGCTGTCCCAGTGTGTCGAACGTGTTCACATCAGGGGTTGCCTACTGTGAAGTTATTCCCTGGGTGCCCTGGATTTTGTGGCCAAAGACGCAAGGGGCCGTTGTCTGTCCATGGGTAAAATGGAGGGCTCTGCGGAACTGGCCGGTTAGGCTGGACCTCTCCTATTGGCTGAGTGTTTGTGACTCGTCCCCGTCCGAAGTTCCGCCCAGCCTTCCGGTGGCTGTCACCATGGTGATTGGGAAAGAAGCCTTAGGCCCCACACTCAGCCCTCACCTGGCCTACCTGGCCTCATTACCCTCATCTAGACCACTGTGTGGATGAAAGAAAGGATGTCGGCCAGTGAGCACGTGTCCTGATTTCCTTGGAAGGATTAGGTTCCTTGCCTGGGCAGAAGACAGCCAAGGTCAGCCTGAGCCTAGACACCTAGTGACCTGTGACACTGCAGCCAGTGATAGATGTTGATGTCCACGCTCAGGTATCCGCAGGTGGCGGATTCAGTGTGGTGGGAAGAGAAGTGGAAGTAGAGATGACACACTCACGAGGGCACAGGCCAAAGGTCAGGGAAAATAGCTGAGGTCGTGGAGCTCTAGCGGAGCCAGTCTAGGGCCCAGGCCTCCCTGCTGTACGAGGCAAAGAGGTGATCCATATGCCGCCATCCGTAGATTCTGGACGGCTGGGGCCCTGGATGCCCGGATTTCGGCCTCGTCTACCGAGAAGTGACGCACATGCAGTGTGCCACCGGAGGCTGTGGAGCAGCAGAGGGCAAAATCTTGAAAATGGGGGCTTCAGTTGACTTGGCCTGTGCTCTCCTTTGGCTGAGTGACATCGTGTGTTTCCTAGCAGGTGAAGACATTCGTGGAGAGAGGCGGTTTCCATGCGTGCAGGCAAAGTGTGTGCTGAGATGATGAGTTGCAGGGGAGACCAGGGTGGACTCTCCAGACCCAGAATAGGCCTCTGGCAGGTATGTGTCAATGTTTTCTGCCCATGGCACTCAGCCGGTTATTTGCATAGAATGTTAGGAGCGGAATTAGTAGTCTCCGGAGAGGCTGCCACTTGTCAGCGAGCTTCACCTGGCCAGGTCCCACGGTGATGTCAAGCTTCACCTGGCCAGGTCCGCCCGTGATGTAGCTCCCCAATCAATCACTACTCTCTAGACCTTCCAGATAGACTCCCAGAACTTCTCTCCCCATGGGCAAGCAGTAGAGCCAGAGGCCTTCCCCCTTTGCTCTTTGGTCTCTAGGCCCTCTGTCAGGCACTCCAAGGTGTGAAGTGACAAGGAGGAGAAGGAAGAGATTTCAGAGAACGAAGACAAGCAGAGAGAGACAGAGAGAGGCAAGAGATGCTGAGTGGGGATGCCTTGCCTACTGATATCCTCAGGAAAGTGGGAAAGAGGTACCTGGCGTGCTCTGCCAATGCCCTGAAGCAGTCCGCACCAGGGGCTCCCTTGTGCCTGCGTAGCCTTTCCCGGGGCGTGCTCAAATCCTGTGGCCACTAGGGGTCATAGGTCCCAATGGAGGGCCCTGTGTCATCTGCCTGGCGGGCCGGATCTCTGCCATTGGCTCAGTCTTGTCACCAGGCCCATTCCAAGCTCCGCCCACTCTTGCGGTGGGGGGACTGTCTCTATGGTGATGGCAAAGAAGCCTCAGCCCCGCCCACCTGGCCTTCACTTCACCTACCTGGCCCTCTGACCCTCACTCAGACCTCTGTGTTGATAAAAATCAATGTCCGCCAGTGCCCAGGTGTCAGCATCTGGGATAAAGGATTCGGGACCTTGCCTGGGGCAGAAGGCAGCCTAGGTCAGCGGGTAGCTGGAAGTCTAGTGACTTGTGACACTGCTGCCAGTGACAAATGGTGACTCCCACACTCACATATCCCCTGGTGGCAGAATGCTAGTGATGGGTGGAGAAACATCGCTCCGGAGCACACGTTTAATGGGGCACCAGCCAAAGCAAAGGCCAGGGACAGTAGTGGACGTCGTGGAGCTGAATGACGAGCCAGTGAAGGGCCCAAGGATCCCTCCTGTATGTGGCGAACAGGTCATCCGTGTCCCCACGTCCATCAACCATTGGACTGCTGGGGCCCAGGCTGCCAGGATTTCGGCCTTGCCTTCGGAGCCCGGCCACATAGGCAGCCTTGCACCGGAGGCGGGGACGTGTAGACAGCAAAAATTTGGAAACTGGCAGTGTTTCCTCGATTTCCCTGGCGTCGGCCTTTTTGAGCAGCTTGCTTTTTTTCCTGGTAGGATAGGGCCCTGACGGAGAAAGGCAGGATTACGTGTGCAGGAAAGGTGTGTGTTGAGAGGGTGACGACGTTGAGACCACGTTGGGATCTTTAGTCCCAGGAAAGGCCCCTGGCGGGTGTGGGTCAATGTTCTCTACCCATCCCCCTTGGCGGGGGGAGGTTTTCACCATACAAAGCAGCAGCGCAATTATTCGTCGCCGGAGAGGTTGCATCTGCCCACAAGCTCCCCCTGGCCAGGGTCCGCCCCTACTGTATTGCGCGTGTCAGTCAACAGAAGCTAAGACCTTCCAGAGAGACTACCTGCTATTCTGTCCCCACGGGGAAGCAGTACAGCCAGAAGCCTCCCCCGTTCCATCTCTAGGCTCTCTCTCAGGCCCCTCATACTTGTGATGTGTCTCAGGGGTAGAATGAAGAGATTCCTCTGAGTGAACACATACGTGAGAGGCCACAGATGCTGAGGAAGGGCGCCTTGCCTAGTGATATCCTAGCGTAAGTGGAAAAGAGGTACCTGCCTGCTGTCCCAGTGTGTCGAACGTGTTCACATCAGGGGTTGCCTACTGTGAAGTTATTCCCTGGGTGCCCTGGATTTTGTGGCCAAAGACGCAAGGGGGCGTTGTCTGTCCATGGGTAAAATGGAGGGCTCTGCGGAACTGGCCGGTTAGGCTGGACCTCTCCTATTGGCTGAGTGTTTGTGACTCGTCCCCGTCCGAAGTTCCGCCCAGCCTTCCGGTGGCTGTCACCATGGTGATTGGGAAAGAAGCCTTAGGCCCCACACTCAGCCCTCACCTGGCCTACCTGGCCTCATTACCCTCATCTAGACCGCTGTGTGGATGAAAGAAAGGATGTCGGCCAGTGAGCACGTGTCCTGATTTCCTTGGAAGGATTAGGTTCCTTGCCTGGGCAGAAGACAGCCAAGGTCAGCCTGAGCCTAGACACCTAGTGACCTGTGACACTGCAGCCAGTGATAGATGTTGATGTCCACGCTCAGGTATCCGCAGGTGGCGGATTCAGTGTGGTGGGAAGAGAAGTGGAAGTAGAGATGACACACTCACGAGGGCACGGTCCAAAGGTCAGGGAAAATAGCTGAGGTCGTGGAGCTCTAGCGGAGCCAGTCTAGGGCCCAGGCCTCCCTGCTGTACGAGGCAAAGAGGTGATCCATATGCCGCCATCCGTAGATTCTGGACGGCTGGGGCCCTGGATGCCCGGATTTCGTCCTTGTCTACCGAGAAGTGACGCACATGCAGTGTGCCACCGGAGGCTGTGGAGCAGCAGAGGGCAAAATCTTGAAAATGGGGGCTTCAGTTGACTTGGCCTGTGCTCTCCTTTGGCTGAGTGACATCGTGTGTTTCCTAGCAGGTGAAGACATTCGTGGAGAGAGGCGGTTTCCATGCGTGCAGGCAAAGTGTGTGCTGAGATGATGAGTTGCAGGGGAGACCAGGGTGGACTCTCCAGACCCAGAATAGGCCTCTGGCAGGTATGTGTCAATGTTTTCTGCCCCTGGCACTCAGCCGGTTATTTGCATAGAATGTTAGGAGCGGAATTAGTAGTCTCCGGAGAGGCTGCCACTTGTCAGCGAGCTTCACCTGGCCAGGTCCCACGGTGATGTCAAGCTTCACCTGGCCAGGTCCGCCCGTGATGTAGCTCCCCAATCAATCACTACTCTCTAGACCTTCCAGATAGACTCCCAGAACTTCTGTCCCCATGGGCAAGCAGTAGAGCCAGAGGCCTTCCCCCTTTGCTCTTTGGTCTCTAGGCCCTCTGTCAGGCACTCCAAGGTGTGAAGTAACAAGGGGGAGAAGGAAGAGATTTCAGAGAACGAAGACAAGCAGAGAGAGACAGAGAGAGGCAAGAGATGCTGAGTGGGGATGCCTTGCCTACTGATATCCTCAGGAAAGTGGGAAAGAGGTACCTGGCGTGCTCTGCCAATGCCCTGAAGCAGTCCGCACCAGGGGCTCCCTTGTGCCTGCGTAGCCTTTCCCGGGGCGTGCTCAAATCCTGTGGCCACTAGGGGTCATAGGTCACAATGGAGGGCCCTGTGTCATCTGCCTGGCGGGCCGGATCTCTGCCATTGGCTCAGTCTTGTCACCAGGCCCATCCCAAGCTCCGCCCACTCTTGCGGTGGGGGGACTGTCTCTATGGTGATGGCAAAGAAGCCTCAGCCCCGCCCACCTGGCCTTCACTTCACCTACCTGGCCCTCTCACCCTCACTCAGACCTCTGTGTTGATAAAAATCAATGTCCGCCAGTGCCCAGGTGTCAGCATCTGGGATAAAGGATTCGGGACCTTGCCTGGGGCAGAAGGCAGCCTAGGTCAGCGGGTAGCTGGAAGTCTAGTGACTTGTGACGCTGCTGCCAGTGACAAATGGTGACTCCCACACTCACATATCCCCTGGTGGCAGAACGCTAGTGATGGGTGGAGAAACATCGCTCCGGAGCACACGTTTAATGGGGCACCAGCCAAAGCAAAGGCCAGGGCCAGTAGTGGACGTCGTGGAGCTGAATGGCGAGCCAGTGAAGGGCCCAAGGATCCCTCCTGTATGTGGCGAACAGGTCATCCGTGTCCCCACGTCCATCAACCATTGCACTGCTGGGGCCCAGGCTGCCAGGATTTCGGCCTTGCCTTCGGAGCCCGGCCACATAGGCAGCCTTGCACCGGAGGCGGGGACGTGTAGACAGCAAAAATTTGGAAACTGGCAGTGTTTCCTCGATTTCCCTGGCATCGGCCTCTTTGAGCGGCTTGCTTTTTTTCCTGGTAGGATAGGGCCCTGACGGAGAAAGGCAGGATTACGTGTGCAGGAAAGGTGTGTGTTGAGAGGGTGACGACGTTGAGACCACGTTGGGATCTTTAGTCCCAGGAAAGGCCCCTGGCGGGTGTGGGTCAATGTTCTCTACCCATCCCCCTTGGCGGGGGGAGGTTTTCACCATACAAAGCAGCAGCACAATTATTCGTCGCCGGAGAGGTTGCATCTGCCCACAAGCTCCCCCTGGCCATGGTCCGCCCCTACTGTATTGCGCGTGTCAGTCAACAGAAGCTAAGACCTTCCAGAGAGACTACCTGCTATTCTGTCCCCACGGGGAAGCAGTACAGCCAGAAGCCTCCCCCGTTCCATCTCTAGGCTCTCTCTCAGGCCCCTCATACTTGTGATGTGTCTCAGGGGTAGAATGAAGAGATTCCTCTGAGTGAACACATACGTGAGAGGCCACAGATGCTGAGGAAGGGCGCCTTGCCTAGTGATATCCTAGCGTAAGTGGAAAAGAGGTACCTGCCTGCTGTCCCAGTGTGTCGAACGTGTTCACATCAGGGGTTGCCTACTGTGAAGTTATTCCCTGGGTGCCCTGGATTTTGTGGCCAAAGACGGAAGGGGCCGTTGTCTGTCCACGGGTAAAATGGAGGGCTCTGCGGAACTGGCCGGTTAGGCTGGACCTCTCCTATTGGCTGAGTGTTTGTGACTCGTCCCCGTCCGAAGTTCCGCCCAGCCTTCCGGTGGCTGTCAGCATGGTGATTGGGAAAGAAGCCTTAGGCCCCACACTCAGCCCTCACCTGGCCTACCTGGCCTCTTTCCCCTCATCTAGACCGCTGTGTGGATGAAAGAAAGGATGTCGGCCAGTGAGCACGTGTCCTGATTTCCTTGGAAGGATTAGGTTCCTTGCCTGGGCAGAAGACAGCCAAGGTCAGCCTGAGCCTAGACACCTAGTGACCTGTGACACTGCAGCCAGTGATAGATGTTGATGTCCACGCTCAGGTATCCGCAGGTGGCGGATTCAGTGTGGTGGGAAGAGAAGTGGAAGTAGAGATGACACACTCACGAGGGCACGGTCCAAAGGTCAGGGAAAATAGCTGAGGTCGTGGAGCTCTAGCGGAGCCAGTCTAGGGCCCAGGCCTCCCTGCTGTACGAGGCAAAGAGGTGATCCATATGCCACCATCCGTAGATTCTGGACGGCTGGGGCCCTGGATGCCCGGATTTCGTCCTTGTCTACCGAGAAGTGACGCACATGCAGTGTGCCACCGGAGGCTGTGGAGCAGCAGAGGGCAAAATCTTGAAAATGGGGGCTTCAGTTGACTTGGCCTGTGCTCTCCTTTGGCTGAGTGACATCGTGTGTTTCCTAGCAGGTGAAGACATTCGTGGAGAGAGGCGGTTTCCATGCGTGCAGGCAAAGTGTGTGCTGAGATAATGAGTTCCTGGAGACCAGGGTGGACTCTTCAGACCCAGAATAGGCCTCTGGCAGGTATGTGTCAATGTTTTCTGCCCCTGGCACTCAGCCGGTTATTTGCATAGAATGTTAGGAGCGGAATTAGTAGTCTCCGGAGAGGCTGCCACTTGTCAGCGAGCTTCACCTGGCCAGGTCCCACGGTGATGTCAAGCTTCACCTGGCCAGGTCCGCCCGTGATGTAGCTCCCCAATCAATCACTACTCTCTAGACCTTCCAGATAGACTCCCAGAACTTCTCTCCCCATGGGGAAGCAGTAGAGCCAGAGGCCTTCCCCCTTTGCTCTTTCGTCTCTAGGCCCTCTGTCAGGCACTCCAAGGTATGAAGTGATAAGGGGGAGAAGGAAGAGATTTCAGAGAACGAAGACAAGCAGAGAGAGAGAGAGAGAGGCAAGAGATGCTGAGTGGGGATGCCTTGCCTACTGATATCCTCAGGAAAGTGGGAAAGAGGTACCTGGCGTGCTCTGCCAATGCCCTGAAGCAGTCCGCACCAGGGGCTCCCTTGTGCCTGCGTAGCCTTTCCCGGGGCGTGCTCAAATCCTGTGGCCACTAGGGGTCATAGGTCCCAATGGAGGGCCCTGTGTCATCTGCCTGGCGGGCCGGATCTCTGCCATTGGCTCAGTCTTGTCACCAGGCCCATCCCAAGCTCCGCCCACTCTTGCGGTGGGGGGACTGTCTCTATGGTGATTGCAAAGAAGCCTCAGCCCCGCCCACCTGGCCTTCACTTCACCTACCTGGCCCTCTGACCCTCACTCAGACCTCTGTGTTGATAAAAATCAATGTCCGCCAGTGCCCAGGTGTCAGCATCTGGGATAAAGGATTCGGGACCTTGCCTGGGGCAGAAGGCAGCCTAGGTCAGCGGGTAGCTGGAAGTCTAGTGACTTGTGACACTGCTGCCAGTGACAAATGGTGACTCCCACACTCACATATCCCTGGTGGCAGAACGCTACTGATGGGTGGAGAAACATCGCTCCGGAGCACACGTTTAATGGGGCACCAGCCAAAGCAAAGGCCAGGGCCAGTAGTGGACGTCGTGGAGCTGAATGGCGAGCCAGTGAAGGGCCCAAGGATCCCTCCTGTATGTGGCGAACAGGTCATCTGTGTCCCCACGTCCATCAACCATTGCACTGCTGGGGCCCAGGCTGCCAGGATTTCGGCCTTGCCTTCGGAGCCCGGCCACATAGGCAGCCTTGCACCGGAGGCGGGGACGTGTAGACAGCAAAAATTTGGAAACTGGCAGTGTTTCCTCGATTTCCCTGGCATCGGCCTTTTAGAGCGGCTTGCTTTTTTTCCTGGTAGGATAGGGCCCTGACGGAGAAAGGCAGGATTACGTGTGCAGGAAAGGTGTGTGTTGAGAGGGTGACGACGTTGAGACCACGTTGGGATCTTTAGTCCCAGGAAAGGCCCCTGGCGGGTGTGGGTCAATGTTCTCTACCCATCCCCCTTGGCGGGGGGAGGTTTTCACCATACAAAGCAGCAGCGCAATTATTCGTCGCCGGAGAGGTTGCATCTGCCCACAAGCTCCCCCTGGCCAGGGTCCGCCCCTACTGTATTGCGCGTGTCAGTCAACAGAAGCTAAGACCTTCCAGAGAGACTACCTGCTATTCTGTCCCCACGGGGAAGCAGTACAGCCAGAAGCCTCCCCCGTTCCATCTCTAGGCTCTCTCTCAGGCCCCTCATACTTGTGATGTGTCTCAGGGGTAGAATGAAGAGATTCCTCTGAGTGAACACATACGTGAGAGGCCACAGATGCTGAGGAAGGGCGCCTTGCCTAGTGATATCCTAGCGTAAGTGGAAAAGAGGTACCTGCCTGCTGTCCCAGTGTGTCGAACGTGTTCACATCAGGGGTTGCCTACTGTGAAGTTATTCCCTGGGTGCCCTGGATTTTGTGGCCAAAGACGCAAGGGGCCGTTGTCTGTCCATGGGTAAAATGGAGGGCTCTGCGGAACTGGCCGGTTAGGCTGGACCTCTCCTATTGGCTGAGTGTTTGTGACTCGTCCCCGTCCGAAGTTCCGCCCAGCCTTCCGGTGGCTGTCACCATGGTGATTGGGAAAGAAGCCTTAGGCCCCACACTCAGCCCTCACCTTGCCTACCTGGCCTCATTACCCTCATCTAGACCGCTGTGTGGATGAAAGAAAGGATGTCGGCCAGTGAGCACGTGTCCTGATTTCCTTGGAAGGATTAGGTTCCTTGCCTGGGCAGAAGACAGCCAAGGTCAGCCTGAGCCTAGACACATAGTGACCTGTGACACTGCAGCCAGTGATAGATGTTGATGTCCACGCTCAGGTATCCGCAGGTGGCGGATTCAGTGTGGTGGGAAGAGAAGTGGAAGTGGAGATGACACACTCACGAGGGCACGGGCCAAAGGTCAGGGAAAATAGCTGAGGTCGTGGAGCTCTAGCGGAGCCAGTCTAGGGCCCAGGCCTCCCTGCTGTACGAGGCAAAGAGGTGTTCCATATGCCGCCATCCGTAGACTGTGGACGGCTGGGGCCCTGGATGCCCGGATTTCGTCCTTGTCTACCGAGAAGTGACGCACATGCAGTGTGCCACCGGAGGCTGTGGAGCAGCAGAGGGCAAAATCTTGAAAATGGGGGCTTCAGTTGACTTGGCCTGTGCTCTCCTTTGGCTGAGTGACATCGTGTGTTTCCTAGCAGGTGAAGACATTCGTGGAGAGAGGCGGTTTCCATGCGTGCAGGGAAAGTGTGTGCTGAGATAATGAGTTCCTGGAGACCAGGGTGGACTCTTCAGACCCAGAATAGGCCTCTGGCAGGTATGTGTCAATGTTTTCTGCCCATGGCACTCAGCCGGTTATTTGCATAGAATGTTAGGAGCGGAATTAGTAGTCTCCGGAGAGGCTGCCCCTTGTCAGCGAGCTTAACCTGGCCAGGTCCGCCCATGATGTAGCTCCCCAATCTATCACTGCTCTCTAGACCTTCCAGATAGACTCCCAGAACTTCTCTAACCATGGGCAAGCAGTAGAGCCAGAGGGCTTCCCCCTTTGCTCTTTCGTCTCTAGGCCCTCTGTCAGGCACTCCAAGGTATGAAGTGACAAGGGGGAGAAGGAAGAGATTTCAGAGAACGAAGACAAGCAGAGAGAGAGAGAGAGAGGCAAGAGATGCTGAGTGGGGATGCCTTGCCTACTGATATCCTCAGGAAAGTGGGAAAGAGGTACCTGGCGTGCTCTGCCAATGCCCTGAAGCAGTCCGCTCCAGGGGCTCCCTTGTGCCTGCGTAGCCTTTCCTGGGGCGTGCTCAAATCCTGTGGCCACTAGGGGTCATAGGTCACAATGGAGGGCCCTGTGTCATCTGCCTGGCGGGCCGGATCTCTGCCATTGGCTCAGTCTTGTCACCAGGCCCATCCCAAGCTCCGCCCACTCTTGCGGTGGGGGGACTGTCTCTATGGTGATGGCAAAGAAGCCTCAGCCCCGCCCACCTGGCCTTCACTTCACCTACCTGGCCCTCTGACCCTCACTCAGACCTCTGTGTTGATAAAAATCAATGTCCGCCAGTGCCCAGGTGTCAGCATCTGGGATAAAGGATTCGGGACCTTGCCTGGGGCAGAAGGCAGCCTAGGTCAGCGGGTAGCTGGAAGTCTAGTGACTTGTGACGCTGCTGCCAGTGACAAATGGTGACTCCCACACTCACATATCCCCTGGTGGCAGAACGCTAGTGATGGGTGGAGAAACATCGCTCCGGAGCACACGTTTAATGGGGCACCAGCCAAAGCAAAGGCCAGGGCCAGTAGTGGACGTCGTGGAGCTGAATGGCGAGCCAGTGAAGGGCCCAAGGATCCCTCCTGTATGTGGCGAACAGGTCATCTGTGTCCCCACGTCCATCAACCATTGCACTGCTGGGGCCCAGGCTGCCAGGATTTCGGCCTTGCCTTCGGAGCCCGGCCACATAGGCAGCCTTGCACCGGAGGCGGGGACGTGTAGACAGCAAAAATTTGGAAACTGGCAGTGTTTCCTCGATTTCCCTGGCATCGGCCTTTTAGAGCGGCTTGCTTTTTTTCCTGGTAGGATAGGGCCCTGACGGAGAAAGGCAGGATTACGTGTGCAGGAAAGGTGTGTGTTGAGAGGGTGACGACGTTGAGACCACGTTGGGATCTTTAGTCCCAGGAAAGGCCCCTGGCGGGTGTGGGTCAATGTTCTCTACCCATCCCCCTTGGCGGGGGGAGGTTTTCACCATACAAAGCAGCAGCGCAATTATTCGTCGCCGGAGAGGTTGCATCTGCCCACAAGCTCCCCCTGGCCAGGGTCCGCCCCTACTGTATTGCGCGTGTCAGTCAACAGAAGCTAAGACCTTCCAGAGAGACTACCTGCTATTCTGTCCCCACGGGGAAGCAGTACAGCCAGAAGCCTCCCCCGTTCCATCTCTAGGCTCTCTCTCAGGCCCCTCATACTTGTGATGTGTCTCAGGGGTAGAATGAAGAGATTCCTCTGAGTGAACACATACGTGAGAGGCCACAGATGCTGAGGAAGGGCGCCTTGCCTAGTGATATCCTAGCGTAAGTGGAAAAGAGGTACCTGCCTGCTGTCCCAGTGTGTCGAACGTGTTCACATCAGGGGTTGCCTACTGTGAAGTTATTCCCTGGGTGCCCTGGATTTTGTGGCCAAAGACGCAAGGGGCCGTTGTCTGTCCATGGGTAAAATGGAGGGCTCTGCGGAACTGGCCGGTTAGGCTGGACCTCTCCTATTGGCTGAGTGTTTGTGACTCGTCCCCGTCCGAAGTTCCGCCCAGCCTTCCGGTGGCTGTCAGCATGGTGATTGGGAAAGAAACCTTAGGCCCCACACTCAGCCCTCACCTGGCCTACCTGGCCTCTTTCCCCTCATCTAGACCGCTGTGTGGATGAAAGAAAGGATGTCGGCCAGTGAGCACGTGTCCTGATTTCCTTGGAAGGATTAGGTTCCTTGCCTGGGCAGAAGACAGCCAAGGTCAGCCTGAGCCTAGACACCTAGTGACCTGTGACACTGCAGCCAGTGATAGATGTTGATGTCCACGCTCAGGTATCCGCAGGTGGCGGATTCAGTGTGGTGGGAAGAGAAGTGGAAGTAGAGATGACACACTCACGAGGGCACGGTCCAAAGGTCAGGGAAAATAGCTGAGGTCGTGGAGCTCTAGCGGAGCCAGTCTAGGGCCCAGGTCTCCCTGCTGTACGAGGCAAAGAGGTGATCCATATGCCGCCATCCGTAGATTCTGGACGGCTGGGGCCCTGGATGCCCGGATTTCGGCCTCGTCTACCGAGAAGTGACGCACATGCAGTGTGCCACCGGAGGCTGTGGAGCAGCAGAGGGCAAAATCTTGAAAATGGGGGCTTCAGTTGACTTGGCCTGTGCTCTCCTTTGGCTGAGTGACATCGTGTGTTTCCTAGCAGGTGAAGACATTCGTGGAGAGAGGCGGTTTCCATGCGTGCAGGCAAAGTGTGTGCTGAGATGATGAGTTGCAGGGGAGACCAGGGTGGACTCTCCAGACCCAGAATAGGCCTCTGGCAGGTATGTGTCAATGTTTTCTGCCCATGGCACTCAGCCGGTTATTTGCATAGAATGTTAGGAGCGGAATTAGTAGTCTCCGGAGAGGCTGCCACTTGTCAGCGAGCTTCACCTGGCCAGGTCCCACGGTGATGTCAAGCTTCACCTGGCCAGGTCCGCCCGTGATGTAGCTCCCCAATCAATCACTACTCTCTAGACCTTCCAGATAGACTCCCAGAACTTCTCTCCCCATGGGCAAGCAGTAGAGCCAGAGGCCTTCCCCCTTTGCTCTTTGGTCTCTAGGCCCTCTGTCAGGCACTCCAAGGTGTGAAGTGACAAGGGGGAGAAGGAAGAGATTTCAGAGAACGAAGACAAGCAGAGAGAGAGAGAGAGAGAGGCAAGAGATGCTGAGTGGGGATGCCTTGCCTACTGATATCCTCAGGAAAGTGGGAAAGAGGTACCTGGCGTGCTCTGCCAATGCCCTGAAGCAGTCCGCACCAGGGGCTCCCTTGTGCCTGCGTAGCCTTTCCCGGGGCGTGCTCAAATCCTGTGGCCACTAGGGGTCATAGGTCACAATGGAGGGCCCTGTGTCATCTGCCTGGCGGGCCGGATCTCTGCCATTGGCTCAGTCTTGTCACCAGGCCCATCCCAAGCTCCGCCCACTCTTGCGGTGGGGGGACTGTCTCTATGGTGATGGCAAAGAAGCCTCAGCCCCGCCCACCTGGCCTTCACTTCACCTACCTGGCCCTCTGACCCTCACTCAGACCTCTGTGTTGATAAAAATCAATGTCCGCCAGTGCCCAGGTGTCAGCATCTGGGATAAAGGATTCGGGACCTTGCCTGGGGCAAAAGGCAGCCTAGGTCAGCGGGTAGCTGGAAGTCTAGTGACTTGTGACGCTGCTGCCAGTGACAAATGGTGACTCCCACACTCACATATCCCCTGGTGGCAGAACGCTAGTGATGGGTGGAGAAACATCGCTCCGGAGCACACGTTTAATGGGGCACCAGCCAAAGCAAAGGCCAGGGCCAGTAGTGGACGTCGTGGAGCTGAATGGCGAGCCAGTGAAGGGCCCAAGGATCCCTCCTGTATGTGGCGAACAGGTCATCTGTGTCCCCACGTCCATCAACCATTGCACTGCTGGGGCCCAGGCTGCCAGGATTTCGGCCTTGCCTTCGGAGCCCGGCCACATAGGCAGCCTTGCACCGGAGGCGGGGACGTGTAGACAGCAAAAATTTGGAAACTGGCAGTGTTTCCTCGATTTCCCTGGCATCGGCCTTTTAGAGCGGCTTGCTTTTTTTCCTGGTAGGATAGGGCCCTGACGGAGAAAGGCAGGATTACGTGTGCAGGAAAGGTGTGTGTTGAGAGGGTGACGACGTTGAGACCACGTTGGGATCTTTAGTCCCAGGAAAGGCCCCTGGCGGGTGTGGGTCAATGTTCTCTACCCATCCCCCTTGGCGGGGGGAGGTTTTCACCATACAAAGCAGCAGCGCAATTATTCGTCGCCGGAGAGGTTGCATCTGCCCACAAGCTCCCCCTGGCCAGGGTCCGCCCCTACTGTATTGCGCGTGTCAGTCAACAGAAGCTAAGACCTTCCAGAGAGACTACCTGCTATTCTGTCCCCACGGGGAAGCAGTACAGCCAGAAGCCTCCCCCGTTCCATCTCTAGGCTCTCTCTCAGGCCCCTCATACTTGTGATGTGTCTCAGGGGTAGAATGAAGAGATTCCTCTGAGTGAACACATACGTGAGAGGCCACAGATGCTGAGGAAGGGCGCCTTGCCTAGTGATATCCTAGCGTAAGTGGAAAAGAGGTACCTGCCTGCTGTCCCAGTGTGTCGAACGTGTTCACATCAGGGGTTGCCTACTGTGAAGTTATTCCCTGGGTGCCCTGGATTTTGTGGCCAAAGACGCAAGGGGCCGTTGTCTGTCCATGGGTAAAATGGAGGGCTCTGCGGAACTGGCCGGTTAGGCTGGACCTCTCCTATTGGCTGAGTGTTTGTGACTCGTCCCCGTCCGAAGTTCCGCCCAGCCTTCCGGTGGCTGTCAGCATGGTGATTGGGAAAGAAACCTTAGGCCCCACACTCAGCCCTCACCTGGCCTACCTGGCCTCTTTCCCCTCATCTAGACCGCTGTGTGGATGAAAGAAAGGATGTCGGCCAGTGAGCACGTGTCCTGATTTCCTTGGAAGGATTAGGTTCCTTGCCTGGGCAGAAGACAGCCAAGGTCAGCCTGAGCCTAGACACCTAGTGACCTGTGACACTGCAGCCAGTGATAGATGTTGATGTCCACGCTCAGGTATCCGCAGGTGGCGGATTCAGTGTGGTGGGAAGAGAAGTGGAAGTAGAGATGACACACTCACGAGGGCACGGTCCAAAGGTCAGGGAAAATAGCTGAGGTCGTGGAGCTCTAGCGGAGCCAGTCTAGGGCCCAGGTCTCCCTGCTGTACGAGGCAAAGAGGTGATCCATATGCCGCCATCCGTAGATTCTGGACGGCTGGGGCCCTGGATGCCCGGATTTCGGCCTCGTCTACCGAGAAGTGACGCACATGCAGTGTGCCACCGGAGGCTGTGGAGCAGCAGAGGGCAAAATCTTGAAAATGGGGGCTTCAGTTGACTTGGCCTGTGCTCTCCTTTGGCTGAGTGACATCGTGTGTTTCCTAGCAGGTGAAGACATTCGTGGAGAGAGGCGGTTTCCATGCGTGCAGGCAAAGTGTGTGCTGAGATGATGAGTTGCAGGGGAGACCAGGGTGGACTCTCCAGACCCAGAATAGGCCTCTGGCAGGTATGTGTCAATGTTTTCTGCCCATGGCACTCAGCCGGTTATTTGCATAGAATGTTAGGAGCGGAATTAGTAGTCTCCGGAGAGGCTGCCACTTGTCAGCGAGCTTCACCTGGCCAGGTCCCACGGTGATGTCAAGCTTCACCTGGCCAGGTCCGCCCGTGATGTAGCTCCCCAATCAATCACTACTCTCTAGACCTTCCAGATAGACTCCCAGAACTTCTCTCCCCATGGGCAAGCAGTAGAGCCAGAGGCCTTCCCCCTTTGCTCTTTGGTCTCTAGGCCCTCTGTCAGGCACTCCAAGGTGTGAAGTGACAAGGGGGAGAAGGAAGAGATTTCAGAGAACGAAGACAAGCAGAGAGAGAGAGAGAGAGGCAAGAGATGCTGAGTGGGGATGCCTTGCCTACTGATATCCTCAGGAAAGTGGGAAAGAGGTACCTGGCGTGCTCTGCCAATGCCCTGAAGCAGTCCGCACCAGGGGCTCCCTTGTGCCTGCGTAGCCTTTCCCGGGGCGTGCTCAAATCCTGTGGCCACTAGGGGTCATAGGTCACAATGGAGGGCCCTGTGTCATCTGCCTGGCGGGCCGGATCTCTGCCATTGGCTCAGTCTTGTCACCAGGCCATCCCAAGCTCCGCCCACTCTTGCGGTGGGGGGACTGTCTCTATGGTGATGGCAAAGAAGCCTCAGCCCCGCCCACCTGGCCTTCACTTCACCTACCTGGCCCTCTGACCCTCACTCAGACCTCTGTGTTGATAAAAATCAATGTCCGCCAGTGCCCAGGTGTCAGCATCTGGGATAAAGGATTCGGGACCTTGCCTGGGGCAGAAGGCAGCCTAGGTCAGCGGGTAGCTGGAAGTCTAGTGACTTGTGACACTGCTGCCAGTGACAAATGGTGACTCCCACACTCACATATCCCCTGGTGGCAGAATGCTAGTGATGGGTGGAGAAACATCGCTCCGGAGCACACGTTTAATGGGGCACCAGCCAAAGCAAAGGCCAGGGCCAGTAGTGGACATCGTGGAGCTGAATGGCGAGCCAGTGAAGGGCCCAAGGATCCCTCCTGTATGTGGCGAACAGGTCATCCGTGTCCCCACGTCCATCAACCATTGCACTGCTGGGGCCCAGGCTGCCAGGATTTCGGCCTTGCCTTCGGAGCCCGGCCACATAGGCAGCCTTGCACCGGAGGCGGGGACGTGTAGACAGCAAAAATTTGGAAACTGGCAGTGTTTCCTCGATTTCCCTGGCATCGGCCTCTTTGAGCGGCTTGCTTTTTTTCCTGGTAGGATAGGGCCCTGACGGAGAAAGGCAGGATTACGTGTGCAGGAAAAGTGTGTGTTGAGAGGGTGACGACGTTGAGACCACGTTGGGATCTTTAGTCCCAGGAAAGGCCCCTGGCGGGTGTGGGTCAATGTTCTCTACCCATCCCCCTTGGCGGGGGGAGGTTTTCACCATACAAAGCAGCAGCGCAATTATTCGTCGCCGGGGAGGTTGCATCTGCCCACAAGCTCCCCCTGGCCTGGGTCCGCCCCTACTGTATTGCGCGTGTCAGTCAACAGAAGCTAAGACCTTCCAGAGAGACTACCTGCTATTCTGTCCCCACGGGGAAGCAGTACAGCCAGAAGCCTCCCCCGTTCCATCTCTAGGCTCTCTCTCAGGCCCCTCATACTTGTGATGTGTCTCAGGGGTAGAATGAAGAGATTCCTCTGAGTGAACACATACGTGAGAGGCCACAGATGCTGAGGAAGGGTGCCTTGCCTAGTGATATCCTAGCGTAAGTGGAAAAGAGGTACCTGCCTGCTGTCCCAGTGTGTCGAACGTGTTCACATCAGGGGTTGCCTACTGTGAAGTTATTCCCTGGGTGCCCTGGATTTTGTGGCCAAAGACGCAAGGGGGCGTTGTCTGTCCATGGGTAAAATGGAGGGCTCTGCGGAACTGGCCGGTTAGGCTGGACCTCTCCTATTGGCTGAGTGTTTGTGACTCGTCCCCGTCCGAAGTTCCGCCCAGCCTTCCGGTGGCTGTCAGCATGGTGATTGGGAAAGAAACCTTAGGCCCCACACTCAGCCCTCACCTGGCCTACCTGGCCTCATTACCCTCATCTAGACCGCTGTGTGGATGAAAGAAAGGATGTCGGCCAGTGAGCACGTGTCCTGATTTCCTTGGAAGGATTAGGTTCCTTGCCTGGGCAGAAGACAGCCAAGGTCAGCCTGAGCCTAGACACCTAGTGACCTGTGACACTGCAGCCAGTGATAGATGTTGATGTCCACGCTCAGGTATCCGCAGGTGGCGGATTCAGTGTGGTGGGAAGAGAAGTGGAAGTAGAGATGACACACTCACGAGGGCAGGGGCCAAAGGTCAGGGAAAATAGCTGAGGTCGTGGAGCTCTAGCGGAGCCAGTCTAGGGCCCAGGCCTCCTTGCTGTACGAGGCAAAGAGGTGTTCCATATGCCGCCATCCGTAGACTGTGGACGGCTGGGGCCCTGGATGCCCTGATTTCGTCCTTGTCTACCGAGAAGTGACGCACATGCAGTGTGCCACCGGAGGCTGTGGAGCAGCAGAGGGCAAAATCCTGAAAATGGGTGCTTCAGTTGACTTGGCCTGTGCTCTCCTTTGGCTGAGTGACATCGTGTGTTTCCTAGCAGGTGAAGACATTCGTGGAGAGAGGCGGTTTCCATCCGTGCAGGCAAAGTGTGTGCTGAGATAATGAGTTCCTGGAGACCAGGGTGGACTCTTCAGACCGAGAATAGGCCTCTGGCAGGTATGTGTCAATGTTTTCTGCCCATGGCACTCAGCCGGTTATTTGCATAGAATGTTAGGAGCGGAATTAGTAGTCTCCGGAGAGGCTGCCACTTGTCAGCGAGCTTAACCTGGCCAGGTCCGCCCATGATGTAGCTCCCCAATCAATCACTGCTCTCTAGACCTTCCAGATAGACTACCAGAACTTCTCTCGCCATGGGGAAGCAGTAGAGCCAGAGGCCTTCCCCCTTTGCTCTTTCGTCTCTAGGCCCTCTGTCAGGCACTCCAAGGTATGAAGTGACAAGGGGGAGAAGGAAGAGATTTCAGAGAACGAAGACAAGCAGAGAGAGAGAGAGAGAGGCAAGAGATGCTGAGTGGGGATGCCTTGCCTACTGATATCCTCAGGAAAGTGGGAAAGAGGTACCTGGCGTGCTCTGCCAATGCCCTGAAGCAGTCCGCACCAGGGGCTCCCTTGTGCCTGCGTAGCCTTTCCCGGGGCGTGCTCAAATCCTGTGGCCACTAGGGGTCATAGGTCACAATGGAGGGCCCTGTGTCATCTGCCTGGCGGGCCGGATCTCTGCCATTGGCTCAGTCTTGTCACCAGGCCCATCCCAAGCTCCGCCCACTCTTGCGGTGGGGGGACTGTCTCTATGGTGATGGCAAAGAAGCCTCAGCCCCGCCCACCTGGCCTTCACTTCACCTACCTGGCCCTCTGACCCTCACTCAGACCTCTGTGTTGATAAAAATCAATGTCCGCCAGTGCCCAGGTGTCAGCATCTGGGATAAAGGATTCGGGACCTTGCCTGGGGCAGAAGGCAGCCTAGGTCAGCGGGTAGCTGGAAGTCTAGTGACTTGTGACACTGCTGCCAGTGACAAATGGTGACTCCCACACTCACATATCCCCTGGTGGCAGAATGCTAGTGATGGGTGGAGAAACATCGCTCCGGAGCACACGTTTAATGGGGAACCAGCCAAAGCAAAGGCCAGGGCCAGTAGTGGACGTCGTGGAGCTGAATGGCGAGCCAGTGAAGGGCCCAAGGATCCCTCCTGTGTGTGGTGAACAGGTCATCCGTGTCCCCACGTCCATCAACCATTGGACTGCTGGGGCCCAGGCTGCCAGGATTTCGGCCTTGCCTTCGGAGCCCGGCCACATAGGCAGCCTTGCACCGGAGGCGGGGACGTGTAGACAGCAAAAATTTGGAAACTGGCAGTGTTTCCTCGATTTCCCTGGCATCGGCCTTTTTGAGCGGCTTGCTTTTTTTCCTGGTAGGATAGGGCCCTGACGGAGAAAGGCAGGATTACGTGTGCAGGAAAGGTGCGTGTTGAGAGGGTGACTACGTTGAGACCACGTTGGGATCTTTAGTCCCAGGAAAGGCCCCTGGCGGGTATGGGTCAATGTTCTCTACCCATCCGCCTTGGCGGGGGGAGGTTTTCACCATACAAAGCAGCAGCGCAATTATTCGTCGCCGGAGAGGTTGCATCTGCCCACAAGCTCCCCCTGGCCAGGGTCCGCCCCTACTGTATTGCGCGTGTCAGTCAACAGAAGCTAAGACCTTCCAGAGAGACTACCTGCTATTCTGTCCCCACGGGGAAGCAGTACAGCCAGAAGCCTCCCCCGTTCCATCTCTAGGCTCTCTCTCAGGCCCCTCATACTTGTGATGTGTCTCAGGGGTAGAATGAAGAGATTCCTCTGAGTGAACACATACGTGAGAGGCCACAGATGCTGAGGAAGGGCGCCTTGCTTGTGATATCCTAGCGTAAGTGGAAAAGAGGTACCTGCCTGCTGTCCCAGTGTGTCGAACGTGTTCACATCAGGGGTTGCCTACTGTGAAGTTATTCCCTGGGTGCCCTGGATTTTGTGGCCAAAGACGCAAGGGGCCGTTGTCTGTCCATGGGTAAAATGGAGGGCTCTGCGGAACTGGCCGGTTAGGCTGGACCTCTCCTATTGGCTGAGTGTTTGTGACTCGTCCCCGTCCGAAGTTCCGCCCAGCCTTCCGGTGGCTGTCACCATGGTGATTGGGAAAGAAGCCTTAGGCCCCACACTCAGCCCTCACCTGGCCTACCTGGCCTCTTTCCCCTCATCTAGACCGCTGTGTGGATGAAAGTAAGGATGTCGGCCAGTGAGCACGTGTCCTGATTTCCTTGGAAGGATTAGGTTCCTTGCCTGGGCAGAAGACAGCCAAGGTCAGCCTGAGCCTAGACACCTAGTGACCTGTGACACTGCAGCCAGTGATAGATGTTGATGTCCACGCTCAGGTATCCGCAGGTGGCGGATTCAGTGTGGTGGGAAGAGAAGTGGAAGTAGAGATGACACACTCAGGAGGGCACAGGCCAAAGGTCAGGGAAAATAGCTGAGGTCGTGGAGCTCTAGCGGAGCCAGTCTAGGGCCCAGGCCTCCCTGCTGTACGAGGCAAAGAGGTGATCCATATGCCGCCATCCGTAGATTCTGGACGGCTGGGGCCCTGGATGCCCGGATTTCGGCCTCGTCTACCGAGAAGTGACGCACATGCAGTGTGCCACCGGAGGCTGTGGAGCAGCAGAGGGCAAAATCTTGAAAATGGGGGCTTCAGTTGACTTGGCCTGTGCTCTCCTTTGGCTGAGTGACATCGTGTGTTTCCTAGCAGGTGAAGACATTCGTGGAGAGAGGCGGTTTCCATGCGTGCAGGCAAAGTGTGTGCTGAGATGATGAGTTGCAGGGGAGACCAGGGTGGACTCTCCAGACCCAGAATAGGCCTCTGGCAGGTATGTGTCAATGTTTTCTGCCCATGGCACTCAGCCGGTTATTTGCATAGAATGTTAGGAGCGGAATTAGTAGTCTCCGGAGAGGCTGCCACTTGTCAGCGAGCTTCACCTGGCCAGGTCCCACGGTGATGTCAAGCTTCACCTGGCCAGGTCCGCCCGTGATGTAGCTCCCCAATCAATCACTACTCTCTAGACCTTCCAGATAGACTCCCAGAACTTCTGTCCCCATGGGCAAGCAGTAGAGCCAGAGGCCTTCCCCCTTTGCTCTTTGGTCTCTAGGCCCTCTGTCAGGCACTCCAAGGTGTGAAGTGACAAGGGGGAGAAGGAAGAGATTTCAGAGAACGAAGACAAGCAGAGAGAGAGAGAGAGAGGCAAGAGATGCTGAGTGGGGATGCCTTGCCTACTGATATCCTCAGGAAAGTGGGAAAGAGGTACCTGGCGTGCTCTGCCAATGCCCTGAAGCAGTCCGCACCAGGGGCTCCCTTGTGCCTGCGTAGCCTTTCCCGGGGCGTGCTCAAATCCTGTGGCCACTAGGGGTCATAGGTCACAATGGAGGGCCCTGTGTCATCTGCCTGGCGGGCCGGATCTCTGCCATTGGCTCAGTCTTGTCACCAGGCCCATCCCAAGCTCCGCCCACTCTTGCGGTGGGGGGACTGTCTCTATGGTGATGGCAAAGAAGCCTCAGCCCCGCCCACCTGGCCTTCACTTCACCTACCTGGCCCTCTGACCCTCACTCAGACCTCTGTGTTGATAAAAATCAATGTCCGCCAGTGCCCAGGTGTCAGCATCTGGGATAAAGGATTCGGGACCTTGCCTGGGGCAGAAGGCAGCCTAGGTCAGCGGGTAGCTGGAAGTCTAGTGACTTGTGACACTGCTGCCAGTGACAAATGGTGACTCCCACACTCACATATCCCCTGGTGGCAGAACGCTAGTGGTGGGTGGAGAAACATCGCTCCGGAGCACACGTTTAATGGGGCACCAGCCAAAGCAAAGGCCAGGGCCAGTAGTGGACGTCGTGGAGCTGAATGGCGAGCCAGTGAAGGGCCCAAGGATCCCTCCTGTATGTGGCGAACAGGTCATCC
The DNA here is from genome assembly GCF_030014295.1 of Loxodonta africana. Taxonomy (NCBI): domain Eukaryota; kingdom Metazoa; phylum Chordata; class Mammalia; order Proboscidea; family Elephantidae; genus Loxodonta; species Loxodonta africana. Next base: position 683,419 of record NW_026974875.1, on the reverse strand, counting down.
GTGTCCCCAGGTCCATCAACCATTGGACTGCTGGGGCCCAGGCTGCCAGGATTTCGGCCTTGCCTTCGGAGCCCGGCCACATAGGCAGCCTTGCACCGGAGGCGGGGACGTGTAGACAGCAAAAATTTGGAAACTGGCAGTGTTTCCTCGATTTCCCTGGCATCGGCCTTTTTGAGCGGCTTCCTTTTTTTCCTGGTAGGATAGGGCCCTGACGGAGAAAGGCAGGATTACGTGTGCAAGAAAGGTGCGTGTTGAGAGGGTGACTACGTTGAGACCACGTTGGGATCTTTAGTCCCAGGAAAGGCCCCTGGCGAGTATGGGTCAATGTTCTCTACCCATCCCCCTTGGCGGGGGGAGGTTTTCACCATACAAAGCAGCAGCGCAATTATTCGTCGCCGGAGAGGTTGCATCTGCCCACAAGCTCCCCCTGGCCTGGGTCCGCCCCTACTGTATTGCGCGTGTCAGTCAACAGAAGCTAAGACCTTCCAGAGAGACTACCTGCTATTCTGTCCCCACGGGGAAGCAGTACAGCCAGAAGCCTCCCCCGTTCCATCTCTAGGCTCTCTCTCAGGCCCCTCATACTTGTGATGTGTCTCAGGGGTAGAATGAAGAGATTCCTCTGAGTGAACACATACGTGAGAGGCCACAGATGCTGAGGAAGGGCGCCTTGCCTAGTGATATCCTAGCGTAAGTGGAAAAGAGGTACCTGCCTGCTGTCCCAGTGTGTCGAACGTGTTCACATCAGGGGTTGCCTACTGTGAAGTTATTCCCTGGGTGCCCTGGATTTTGTGGCCAAAGACGCAAGGGGCCGTTGTCTGTCCATGGGTAAAATGGAGGGCTCTGCGGAACTGGCCGGTTAGGCTGGACCTCTCCTATTGGCTGAGTGTTTGTGACTCGTCCCCGTCCGAAGTTCCGCCCAGCCTTCCGGTGGCTGTCACCATGGTGATTGGGAAAGAAGCCTTAGGCCCCACACTCAGCCCTCACCTGGCCTACCTGGCCTCATTACCCTCATCTAGACCACTGTGTGGATGAAAGAAAGGATGTCGGCCAGTGAGCACGTGTCCTGATTTCCTTGGAAGGATTAGGTTCCTTGCCTGGGCAGAAGACAGCCAAGGTCAGCCTGAGCCTAGACACCTAGTGACCTGTGACACTGCAGCCAGTGATAGATGTTGATGTCCACGCTCAGGTATCCGCAGGTGGCGGATTCAGTGTGGTGGGAAGAGAAGTGGAAGTAGAGATGACACAATCACGAGGGCACAGGCCAAAGGTCAGCGAAAATAGCTGAGGTCGTGGAGCTCTAGCAGAGCCAGTCTAGGGCCCAGGCCTCCCTGCTGTACGAGGCAAAGAGGTGATCCATATGCCGCCATCCGTAGATTCTGGACGGCTGGGGCCCTGGATGCCCGGATTTCGGCCTCGTCTACCGAGAAGTGACGCACATGCAGTGTGCCACCGGAGGCTGTGGAGCAGCAGAGGGCAAAATCTTGAAAATGGGGGCTTCAGTTGACTTGGCCTGTGCTCTCCTTTGGCTGAGTGACATCGTGTGTTTCCTAGCAGGTGAAGACATTCGTGGAGAGAGGCGGTTTCCATGCGTGCAGGCAAAGTGTGTGCTGAGATGATGAGTTGCAGGGGAGACCAGGGTGGACTCTCCAGACCCAGAATAGGCCTCTGGCAGGTATGTGTCAATGTTTTCTGCCCATGGCACTCAGCCGGTTATTTGCATAGAATGTTAGGAGCGGAATTAGTAGTCTCCGGAGAGGCTGCCACTTGTCAGCGAGCTTCACCTGGCCAGGTCCCACGGTGATGTCAAGCTTCACCTGGCCAGGTCCGCCCGTGATGTAGCTCCCCAATCAATCACTACTCTCTAGACCTTCCAGATAGACTCCCAGAACTTCTCTCCCCATGGGGAAGCAGTAGAGCCAGAGGCCTTCCCCCTTTGCTCTTTCGTCTCTAGGCCCTCTGTCAGGCACTCCAAGGTATGAAGTGATAAGGGGGAGAAGGAAGAGATTTCAGAGAACGAAGACAAGCAGAGAGAGAGAGAGAGAGGCAAGAGATGCTGAGTGGGGATGCCTTGCCTACTGATATCCTCAGGAAAGTGGGAAAGAGGTACCTGGCGTGCTCTGCCAATGCCCTGAAGCAGTCCGCACCAGGGGCTCCCTTGTGCCTGCGTAGCCTTTCCCGGGGCGTGCTCAAATCCTGTGGCCACTAGGGGTCATAGGTCCCAATGGAGGGCCCTGTGTCATCTGCCTGGCGGGCCGGATCTCTGCCATTGGCTCAGTCTTGTCACCAGGCCCATCCCAAGCTCCGCCCACTCTTGCGGTGGGGGGACTGTCTCTATGGTGATGGCAAAGAAGCCTCAGCCCCGCCCACCTGGCCTTCACTTCACCTACCTGGCCCTCTGACCCTCACTCAGACCTCTGTGTTGATAAAAATCAATGTCCGCCAGTGCCCAGGTGTCAGCATCTGGGATAAAGGATTCGGGACCTTGCCTGGGGCAGAAGGCAGCCTAGGTCAGCGGGTAGCTGGAAGTCTAGTGACTTGTGACACTGCTGCCAGTGACAAATGGTGACTCCCACACTCACATATCCCCTGGTGGCAGAATGCTAGTGATGGGTGGAGAAACATCGCTCCGGAGCACACGTTTAATGGGGCACCAGCCAAAGCAAAGGCCAGGGACAGTAGTGGACGTCGTGGAGCTGAATGACGAGCCAGTGAAGGGCCCAAGGATCCCTCCTGTATGTGGCGAACAGGTCATCCGTGTCCCCACGTCCATCAACCATTGGACTGCTGGGGCCCAGGCTGCCAGGATTTCGGCCTTGCCTTCGGAGCCCGGCCACATAGGCAGCCTTGCACCGGAGGCGGGGACGTGTAGACAGCAAAAATTTGGAAACTGGCAGTGTTTCCTCGATTTCCCTGGCGTCGGCCTTTTTGAGCAGCTTGCTTTTTTTCCTGGTAGGATAGGGCCCTGACGGAGAAAGGCAGGATTACGTGTGCAGGAAAGGTGTGTGTTGAGAGGGTGACGACGTTGAGACCACGTTGGGATCTTTAGTCCCAGGAAAGGCCCCTGGCGGGTGTGGGTCAATGTTCTCTACCCATCCCCCTTGGCGGGGGGAGGTTTTCACCATACAAAGCAGCAGCGCAATTATTCGTCGCCGGAGAGGTTGCATCTGCCCACAAGCTCCCCCTGGCCAGGGTCCGCCCCTACTGTATTGCGCGTGTCAGTCAACAGAAGCTAAGACCTTCCAGAGAGACTACCTGCTATTCTGTCCCCACGGGGAAGCAGTACAGCCAGAAGCCTCCCCCGTTCCATCTCTAGGCTCTCTCTCAGGCCCCTCATACTTGTGATGTGTCTCAGGGGTAGAATGAAGAGATTCCTCTGAGTGAACACATACGTGAGAGGCCACAGATGCTGAGGAAGGGCGCCTTGCCTAGTGATATCCTAGCGTAAGTGGAAAAGAGGTACCTGCCTGCTGTCCCAGTGTGTCGAACGTGTTCACATCAGGGGTTGCCTACTGTGAAGTTATTCCCTGGGTGCCCTGGATTTTGTGGCCAAAGACGCAAGGGGGCGTTGTCTGTCCATGGGTAAAATGGAGGGCTCTGCGGAACTGGCCGGTTAGGCTGGACCTCTCCTATTGGCTGAGTGTTTGTGACTCGTCCCCGTCCGAAGTTCCGCCCAGCCTTCCGGTGGCTGTCACCATGGTGATTGGGAAAGAAGCCTTAGGCCCCACACTCAGCCCTCACCTGGCCTACCTGGCCTCATTACCCTCATCTAGACCGCTGTGTGGATGAAAGAAAGGATGTCGGCCAGTGAGCACGTGTCCTGATTTCCTTGGAAGGATTAGGTTCCTTGCCTGGGCAGAAGACAGCCAAGGTCAGCCTGAGCCTAGACACCTAGTGACCTGTGACACTGCAGCCAGTGATAGATGTTGATGTCCACGCTCAGGTATCCGCAGGTGGCGGATTCAGTGTGGTGGGAAGAGAAGTGGAAGTAGAGATGACACACTCACGAGGGCACGGTCCAAAGGTCAGGGAAAATAGCTGAGGTCGTGGAGCTCTAGCGGAGCCAGTCTAGGGCCCAGGCCTCCCTGCTGTACGAGGCAAAGAGGTGATCCATATGCCGCCATCCGTAGACTGTGGACGGCTGGGGCCCTGGATGCCCGGATTTCGTCCTTGTCTACCGAGAAGTGACGCACATGCAGTGTGCCACCGGAGGCTGTGGAGCAGCAGAGGGCAAAATCTTGAAAATGGGGGCTTCAGTTGACTTGGCCTGTGCTCTCCTTTGGCTGAGTGACATCGTGTGTTTCCTAGCAGGTGAAGACATTCGTGGAGAGAGGCGGTTTCCATGCGTGCAGGCAAAGTGTGTGCTGAGATGATGAGTTGCAGGGGAGACCAGGGTGGACTCTCCAGACCCAGAATAGGCCTCTGGCAGGTATGTGTCAATGTTTTCTGCCCCTGGCACTCAGCCGGTTATTTGCATAGAATGTTAGGAGCGGAATTAGTAGTCTCCGGAGAGGCTGCCACTTGTCAGCGAGCTTCACCTGGCCAGGTCCCACGGTGATGTCAAGCTTCACCTGGCCAGGTCCGCCCGTGATGTAGCTCCCCAATCAATCACTACTCTCTAGACCTTCCAGATAGACTCCCAGAACTTCTGTCCCCATGGGCAAGCAGTAGAGCCAGAGGCCTTCCCCCTTTGCTCTTTGGTCTCTAGGCCCTCTGTCAGGCACTCCAAGGTGTGAAGTAACAAGGGGGAGAAGGAAGAGATTTCAGAGAACGAAGACAAGCAGAGAGAGACAGAGAGAGGCAAGAGATGCTGAGTGGGGATGCCTTGCCTACTGATATCCTCAGGAAAGTGGGAAAGAGGTACCTGGCGTGCTCTGCCAATGCCCTGAAGCAGTCCGCACCAGGGGCTCCCTTGTGCCTGCGTAGCCTTTCCCGGGGCGTGCTCAAATCCTGTGGCCACTAGGGGTCATAGGTCACAATGGAGGGCCCTGTGTCATCTGCCTGGCGGGCCGGATCTCTGCCATTGGCTCAGTCTTGTCACCAGGCCCATCCCAAGCTCCGCCCACTCTTGCGGTGGGGGGACTGTCTCTATGGTGATGGCAAAGAAGCCTCAGCCCCGCCCACCTGGCCTTCACTTCACCTACCTGGCCCTCTCACCCTCACTCAGACCTCTGTGTTGATAAAAATCAATGTCCGCCAGTGCCCAGGTGTCAGCATCTGGGATAAAGGATTCGGGACCTTGCCTGGGGCAGAAGGCAGCCTAGGTCAGCGGGTAGCTGGAAGTCTAGTGACTTGTGACGCTGCTGCCAGTGACAAATGGTGACTCCCACACTCACATATCCCCTGGTGGCAGAACGCTAGTGATGGGTGGAGAAACATCGCTCCGGAGCACACGTTTAATGGGGCACCAGCCAAAGCAAAGGCCAGGGCCAGTAGTGGACGTCGTGGAGCTGAATGGCGAGCCAGTGAAGGGCCCAAGGATCCCTCCTGTATGTGGCGAACAGGTCATCCGTGTCCCCACGTCCATCAACCATTGCACTGCTGGGGCCCAGGCTGCCAGGATTTCGGCCTTGCCTTCGGAGCCCGGCCACATAGGCAGCCTTGCACCGGAGGCGGGGACGTGTAGACAGCAAAAATTTGGAAACTGGCAGTGTTTCCTCGATTTCCCTGGCATCGGCCTCTTTGAGCGGCTTGCTTTTTTTCCTGGTAGGATAGGGCCCTGACGGAGAAAGGCAGGATTACGTGTGCAGGAAAGGTGTGTGTTGAGAGGGTGACGACGTTGAGACCACGTTGGGATCTTTAGTCCCAGGAAAGGCCCCTGGCGGGTGTGGGTCAATGTTCTCTACCCATCCCCCTTGGCGGGGGGAGGTTTTCACCATACAAAGCAGCAGCACAATTATTCGTCGCCGGAGAGGTTGCATCTGCCCACAAGCTCCCCCTGGCCATGGTCCGCCCCTACTGTATTGCGCGTGTCAGTCAACAGAAGCTAAGACCTTCCAGAGAGACTACCTGCTATTCTGTCCCCACGGGGAAGCAGTACAGCCAGAAGCCTCCCCCGTTCCATCTCTAGGCTCTCTCTCAGGCCCCTCATACTTGTGATGTGTCTCAGGGGTAGAATGAAGAGATTCCTCTGAGTGAACACATACGTGAGAGGCCACAGATGCTGAGGAAGGGCGCCTTGCCTAGTGATATCCTAGCGTAAGTGGAAAAGAGGTACCTGCCTGCTGTCCCAGTGTGTCGAACGTGTTCACATCAGGGGTTGCCTACTGTGAAGTTATTCCCTGGGTGCCCTGGATTTTGTGGCCAAAGACGCAAGGGGCCGTTGTCTGTCCACGGGTAAAATGGAGGGCTCTGCGGAACTGGCCGGTTAGGCTGGACCTCTCCTATTGGCTGAGTGTTTGTGACTCGTCCCCGTCCGAAGTTCCGCCCAGCCTTCCGGTGGCTGTCAGCATGGTGATTGGGAAAGAAGCCTTAGGCCCCACACTCAGCCCTCACCTGGCCTACCTGGCCTCTTTCCCCTCATCTAGACCGCTGTGTGGATGAAAGAAAGGATGTCGGCCAGTGAGCACGTGTCCTGATTTCCTTGGAAGGATTAGGTTCCTTGCCTGGGCAGAAGACAGCCAAGGTCAGCCTGAGCCTAGACACCTAGTGACCTGTGACACTGCAGCCAGTGATAGATGTTGATGTCCACGCTCAGGTATCCGCAGGTGGCGGATTCAGTGTGGTGGGAAGAGAAGTGGAAGTAGAGATGACACACTCACGAGGGCACGGTCCAAAGGTCAGGGAAAATAGCTGAGGTCGTGGAGCTCTAGCGGAGCCAGTCTAGGGCCCAGGCCTCCCTGCTGTACGAGGCAAAGAGGTGATCCATATGCCACCATCCGTAGATTCTGGACGGCTGGGGCCCTGGATGCCCGGATTTCGTCCTTGTCTACCGAGAAGTGACGCACATGCAGTGTGCCACCGGAGGCTGTGGAGCAGCAGAGGGCAAAATCTTGAAAATGGGGGCTTCAGTTGACTTGGCCTGTGCTCTCCTTTGGCTGAGTGACATCGTGTGTTTCCTAGCAGGTGAAGACATTCGTGGAGAGAGGCGGTTTCCATGCGTGCAGGCAAAGTGTGTGCTGAGATAATGAGTTCCTGGAGACCAGGGTGGACTCTTCAGACCCAGAATAGGCCTCTGGCAGGTATGTGTCAATGTTTTCTGCCCCTGGCACTCAGCCGGTTATTTGCATAGAATGTTAGGAGCGGAATTAGTAGTCTCCGGAGAGGCTGCCACTTGTCAGCGAGCTTCACCTGGCCAGGTCCCACGGTGATGTCAAGCTTCACCTGGCCAGGTCCGCCCGTGATGTAGCTCCCCAATCAATCACTACTCTCTAGACCTTCCAGATAGACTCCCAGAACTTCTCTCCCCATGGGGAAGCAGTAGAGCCAGAGGCCTTCCCCCTTTGCTCTTTCGTCTCTAGGCCCTCTGTCAGGCACTCCAAGGTATGAAGTGATAAGGGGGAGAAGGAAGAGATTTCAGAGAACGAAGACAAGCAGAGAGAGAGAGAGAGAGGCAAGAGATGCTGAGTGGGGATGCCTTGCCTACTGATATCCTCAGGAAAGTGGGAAAGAGGTACCTGGCGTGCTCTGCCAATGCCCTGAAGCAGTCCGCACCAGGGGCTCCCTTGTGCCTGCGTAGCCTTTCCCGGGGCGTGCTCAAATCCTGTGGCCACTAGGGGTCATAGGTCCCAATGGAGGGCCCTGTGTCATCTGCCTGGCGGGCCGGATCTCTGCCATTGGCTCAGTCTTGTCACCAGGCCCATCCCAAGCTCCGCCCACTCTTGCGGTGGGGGGACTGTCTCTATGGTGATTGCAAAGAAGCCTCAGCCCCGCCCACCTGGCCTTCACTTCACCTACCTGGCCCTCTGACCCTCACTCAGACCTCTGTGTTGATAAAAATCAATGTCCGCCAGTGCCCAGGTGTCAGCATCTGGGATAAAGGATTCGGGACCTTGCCTGGGGCAGAAGGCAGCCTAGGTCAGCGGGTAGCTGGAAGTCTAGTGACTTGTGACACTGCTGCCAGTGACAAATGGTGACTCCCACACTCACATATCCCTGGTGGCAGAACGCTACTGATGGGTGGAGAAACATCGCTCCGGAGCACACGTTTAATGGGGCACCAGCCAAAGCAAAGGCCAGGGCCAGTAGTGGACGTCGTGGAGCTGAATGGCGAGCCAGTGAAGGGCCCAAGGATCCCTCCTGTATGTGGCGAACAGGTCATCTGTGTCCCCACGTCCATCAACCATTGCACTGCTGGGGCCCAGGCTGCCAGGATTTCGGCCTTGCCTTCGGAGCCCGGCCACATAGGCAGCCTTGCACCGGAGGCGGGGACGTGTAGACAGCAAAAATTTGGAAACTGGCAGTGTTTCCTCGATTTCCCTGGCATCGGCCTTTTAGAGCGGCTTGCTTTTTTTCCTGGTAGGATAGGGCCCTGACGGAGAAAGGCAGGATTACGTGTGCAGGAAAGGTGTGTGTTGAGAGGGTGACGACGTTGAGACCACGTTGGGATCTTTAGTCCCAGGAAAGGCCCCTGGCGGGTGTGGGTCAATGTTCTCTACCCATCCCCCTTGGCGGGGGGAGGTTTTCACCATACAAAGCAGCAGCGCAATTATTCGTCGCCGGAGAGGTTGCATCTGCCCACAAGCTCCCCCTGGCCAGGGTCCGCCCCTACTGTATTGCGCGTGTCAGTCAACAGAAGCTAAGACCTTCCAGAGAGACTACCTGCTATTCTGTCCCCACGGGGAAGCAGTACAGCCAGAAGCCTCCCCCGTTCCATCTCTAGGCTCTCTCTCAGGCCCCTCATACTTGTGATGTGTCTCAGGGGTAGAATGAAGAGATTCCTCTGAGTGAACACATACGTGAGAGGCCACAGATGCTGAGGAAGGGCGCCTTGCCTAGTGATATCCTAGCGTAAGTGGAAAAGAGGTACCTGCCTGCTGTCCCAGTGTGTCGAACGTGTTCACATCAGGGGTTGCCTACTGTGAAGTTATTCCCTGGGTGCCCTGGATTTTGTGGCCAAAGACGCAAGGGGCCGTTGTCTGTCCATGGGTAAAATGGAGGGCTCTGCGGAACTGGCCGGTTAGGCTGGACCTCTCCTATTGGCTGAGTGTTTGTGACTCGTCCCCGTCCGAAGTTCCGCCCAGCCTTCCGGTGGCTGTCACCATGGTGATTGGGAAAGAAGCCTTAGGCCCCACACTCAGCCCTCACCTTGCCTACCTGGCCTCATTACCCTCATCTAGACCGCTGTGTGGATGAAAGAAAGGATGTCGGCCAGTGAGCACGTGTCCTGATTTCCTTGGAAGGATTAGGTTCCTTGCCTGGGCAGAAGACAGCCAAGGTCAGCCTGAGCCTAGACACATAGTGACCTGTGACACTGCAGCCAGTGATAGATGTTGATGTCCACGCTCAGGTATCCGCAGGTGGCGGATTCAGTGTGGTGGGAAGAGAAGTGGAAGTGGAGATGACACACTCACGAGGGCACGGGCCAAAGGTCAGGGAAAATAGCTGAGGTCGTGGAGCTCTAGCGGAGCCAGTCTAGGGCCCAGGCCTCCCTGCTGTACGAGGCAAAGAGGTGTTCCATATGCCGCCATCCGTAGACTGTGGACGGCTGGGGCCCTGGATGCCCGGATTTCGTCCTTGTCTACCGAGAAGTGACGCACATGCAGTGTGCCACCGGAGGCTGTGGAGCAGCAGAGGGCAAAATCTTGAAAATGGGGGCTTCAGTTGACTTGGCCTGTGCTCTCCTTTGGCTGAGTGACATCGTGTGTTTCCTAGCAGGTGAAGACATTCGTGGAGAGAGGCGGTTTCCATGCGTGCAGGGAAAGTGTGTGCTGAGATAATGAGTTCCTGGAGACCAGGGTGGACTCTTCAGACCCAGAATAGGCCTCTGGCAGGTATGTGTCAATGTTTTCTGCCCATGGCACTCAGCCGGTTATTTGCATAGAATGTTAGGAGCGGAATTAGTAGTCTCCGGAGAGGCTGCCCCTTGTCAGCGAGCTTAACCTGGCCAGGTCCGCCCATGATGTAGCTCCCCAATCAATCACTGCTCTCTAGACCTTCCAGATAGACTCCCAGAACTTCTCTAACCATGGGCAAGCAGTAGAGCCAGAGGGCTTCCCCCTTTGCTCTTTCGTCTCTAGGCCCTCTGTCAGGCACTCCAAGGTATGAAGTGACAAGGGGGAGAAGGAAGAGATTTCAGAGAACGAAGACAAGCAGAGAGAGAGAGAGAGAGGCAAGAGATGCTGAGTGGGGATGCCTTGCCTACTGATATCCTCAGGAAAGTGGGAAAGAGGTACCTGGCGTGCTCTGCCAATGCCCTGAAGCAGTCCGCTCCAGGGGCTCCCTTGTGCCTGCGTAGCCTTTCCTGGGGCGTGCTCAAATCCTGTGGCCACTAGGGGTCATAGGTCACAATGGAGGGCCCTGTGTCATCTGCCTGGCGGGCCGGATCTCTGCCATTGGCTCAGTCTTGTCACCAGGCCCATCCCAAGCTCCGCCCACTCTTGCGGTGGGGGGACTGTCTCTATGGTGATGGCAAAGAAGCCTCAGCCCCGCCCACCTGGCCTTCACTTCACCTACCTGGCCCTCTGACCCTCACTCAGACCTCTGTGTTGATAAAAATCAATGTCCGCCAGTGCCCAGGTGTCAGCATCTGGGATAAAGGATTCGGGACCTTGCCTGGGGCAGAAGGCAGCCTAGGTCAGCGGGTAGCTGGAAGTCTAGTGACTTGTGACGCTGCTGCCAGTGACAAATGGTGACTCCCACACTCACATATCCCCTGGTGGCAGAACGCTAGTGATGGGTGGAGAAACATCGCTCCGGAGCACACGTTTAATGGGGCACCAGCCAAAGCAAAGGCCAGGGCCAGTAGTGGACGTCGTGGAGCTGAATGGCGAGCCAGTGAAGGGCCCAAGGATCCCTCCTGTATGTGGCGAACAGGTCATCTGTGTCCCCACGTCCATCAACCATTGCACTGCTGGGGCCCAGGCTGCCAGGATTTCGGCCTTGCCTTCGGAGCCCGGCCACATAGGCAGCCTTGCACCGGAGGCGGGGACGTGTAGACAGCAAAAATTTGGAAACTGGCAGTGTTTCCTCGATTTCCCTGGCATCGGCCTTTTAGAGCGGCTTGCTTTTTTTCCTGGTAGGATAGGGCCCTGACGGAGAAAGGCAGGATTACGTGTGCAGGAAAGGTGTGTGTTGAGAGGGTGACGACGTTGAGACCACGTTGGGATCTTTAGTCCCAGGAAAGGCCCCTGGCGGGTGTGGGTCAATGTTCTCTACCCATCCCCCTTGGCGGGGGGAGGTTTTCACCATACAAAGCAGCAGCGCAATTATTCGTCGCCGGAGAGGTTGCATCTGCCCACAAGCTCCCCCTGGCCAGGGTCCGCCCCTACTGTATTGCGCGTGTCAGTCAACAGAAGCTAAGACCTTCCAGAGAGACTACCTGCTATTCTGTCCCCACGGGGAAGCAGTACAGCCAGAAGCCTCCCCCGTTCCATCTCTAGGCTCTCTCTCAGGCCCCTCATACTTGTGATGTGTCTCAGGGGTAGAATGAAGAGATTCCTCTGAGTGAACACATACGTGAGAGGCCACAGATGCTGAGGAAGGGCGCCTTGCCTAGTGATATCCTAGCGTAAGTGGAAAAGAGGTACCTGCCTGCTGTCCCAGTGTGTCGAACGTGTTCACATCAGGGGTTGCCTACTGTGAAGTTATTCCCTGGGTGCCCTGGATTTTGTGGCCAAAGACGCAAGGGGCCGTTGTCTGTCCATGGGTAAAATGGAGGGCTCTGCGGAACTGGCCGGTTAGGCTGGACCTCTCCTATTGGCTGAGTGTTTGTGACTCGTCCCCGTCCGAAGTTCCGCCCAGCCTTCCGGTGGCTGTCAGCATGGTGATTGGGAAAGAAACCTTAGGCCCCACACTCAGCCCTCACCTGGCCTACCTGGCCTCTTTCCCCTCATCTAGACCGCTGTGTGGATGAAAGAAAGGATGTCGGCCAGTGAGCACGTGTCCTGATTTCCTTGGAAGGATTAGGTTCCTTGCCTGGGCAGAAGACAGCCAAGGTCAGCCTGAGCCTAGACACCTAGTGACCTGTGACACTGCAGCCAGTGATAGATGTTGATGTCCACGCTCAGGTATCCGCAGGTGGCGGATTCAGTGTGGTGGGAAGAGAAGTGGAAGTAGAGATGACACACTCACGAGGGCACGGTCCAAAGGTCAGGGAAAATAGCTGAGGTCGTGGAGCTCTAGCGGAGCCAGTCTAGGGCCCAGGTCTCCCTGCTGTACGAGGCAAAGAGGTGATCCATATGCCGCCATCCGTAGATTCTGGACGGCTGGGGCCCTGGATGCCCGGATTTCGGCCTCGTCTACCGAGAAGTGACGCACATGCAGTGTGCCACCGGAGGCTGTGGAGCAGCAGAGGGCAAAATCTTGAAAATGGGGGCTTCAGTTGACTTGGCCTGTGCTCTCCTTTGGCTGAGTGACATCGTGTGTTTCCTAGCAGGTGAAGACATTCGTGGAGAGAGGCGGTTTCCATGCGTGCAGGCAAAGTGTGTGCTGAGATGATGAGTTGCAGGGGAGACCAGGGTGGACTCTCCAGACCCAGAATAGGCCTCTGGCAGGTATGTGTCAATGTTTTCTGCCCATGGCACTCAGCCGGTTATTTGCATAGAATGTTAGGAGCGGAATTAGTAGTCTCCGGAGAGGCTGCCACTTGTCAGCGAGCTTCACCTGGCCAGGTCCCACGGTGATGTCAAGCTTCACCTGGCCAGGTCCGCCCGTGATGTAGCTCCCCAATCAATCACTACTCTCTAGACCTTCCAGATAGACTCCCAGAACTTCTCTCCCCATGGGCAAGCAGTAGAGCCAGAGGCCTTCCCCCTTTGCTCTTTGGTCTCTAGGCCCTCTGTCAGGCACTCCAAGGTGTGAAGTGACAAGGGGGAGAAGGAAGAGATTTCAGAGAACGAAGACAAGCAGAGAGAGAGACAGAGAGAGGCAAGAGATGCTGAGTGGGGATGCCTTGCCTACTGATATCCTCAGGAAAGTGGGAAAGAGGTACCTGGCGTGCTCTGCCAATGCCCTGAAGCAGTCCGCACCAGGGGCTCCCTTGTGCCTGCGTAGCCTTTCCCGGGGCGTGCTCAAATCCTGTGGCCACTAGGGGTCATAGGTCACAATGGAGGGCCCTGTGTCATCTGCCTGGCGGGCCGGATCTCTGCCATTGGCTCAGTCTTGTCACCAGGCCCATCCCAAGCTCCGCCCACTCTTGCGGTGGGGGGACTGTCTCTATGGTGATGGCAAAGAAGCCTCAGCCCCGCCCACCTGGCCTTCACTTCACCTACCTGGCCCTCTGACCCTCACTCAGACCTCTGTGTTGATAAAAATCAATGTCCGCCAGTGCCCAGGTGTCAGCATCTGGGATAAAGGATTCGGGACCTTGCCTGGGGCAAAAGGCAGCCTAGGTCAGCGGGTAGCTGGAAGTCTAGTGACTTGTGACGCTGCTGCCAGTGACAAATGGTGACTCCCACACTCACATATCCCCTGGTGGCAGAACGCTAGTGATGGGTGGAGAAACATCGCTCCGGAGCACACGTTTAATGGGGCACCAGCCAAAGCAAAGGCCAGGGCCAGTAGTGGACGTCGTGGAGCTGAATGGCGAGCCAGTGAAGGGCCCAAGGATCCCTCCTGTATGTGGCGAACAGGTCATCTGTGTCCCCACGTCCATCAACCATTGCACTGCTGGGGCCCAGGCTGCCAGGATTTCGGCCTTGCCTTCGGAGCCCGGCCACATAGGCAGCCTTGCACCGGAGGCGGGGACGTGTAGACAGCAAAAATTTGGAAACTGGCAGTGTTTCCTCGATTTCCCTGGCATCGGCCTTTTAGAGCGGCTTGCTTTTTTTCCTGGTAGGATAGGGCCCTGACGGAGAAAGGCAGGATTACGTGTGCAGGAAAGGTGTGTGTTGAGAGGGTGACGACGTTGAGACCACGTTGGGATCTTTAGTCCCAGGAAAGGCCCCTGGCGGGTGTGGGTCAATGTTCTCTACCCATCCCCCTTGGCGGGGGGAGGTTTTCACCATACAAAGCAGCAGCGCAATTATTCGTCGCCGGAGAGGTTGCATCTGCCCACAAGCTCCCCCTGGCCAGGGTCCGCCCCTACTGTATTGCGCGTGTCAGTCAACAGAAGCTAAGACCTTCCAGAGAGACTACCTGCTATTCTGTCCCCACGGGGAAGCAGTACAGCCAGAATCCTCCCCCGTTCCATCTCTAGGCTCTCTCTCAGGCCCCTCATACTTGTGATGTGTCTCAGGGGTAGAATGAAGAGATTCCTCTGAGTGAACACATACGTGAGAGGCCACAGATGCTGAGGAAGGGCGCCTTGCCTAGTGATATCCTAGCGTAAGTGGAAAAGAGGTACCTGCCTGCTGTCCCAGTGTGTCGAACGTGTTCACATCAGGGGTTGCCTACTGTGAAGTTATTCCCTGGGTGCCCTGGATTTTGTGGCCAAAGACGCAAGGGGCCGTTGTCTGTCCATGGGTAAAATGGAGGGCTCTGCGGAACTGGCCGGTTAGGCTGGACCTCTCCTATTGGCTGAGTGTTTGTGACTCGTCCCCGTCCGAAGTTCCGCCCAGCCTTCCGGTGGCTGTCAGCATGGTGATTGGGAAAGAAACCTTAGGCCCCACACTCAGCCCTCACCTGGCCTACCTGGCCTCTTTCCCCTCATCTAGACCGCTGTGTGGATGAAAGAAAGGATGTCGGCCAGTGAGCACGTGTCCTGATTTCCTTGGAAGGATTAGGTTCCTTGCCTGGGCAGAAGACAGCCAAGGTCAGCCTGAGCCTAGACACCTAGTGACCTGTGACACTGCAGCCAGTGATAGATGTTGATGTCCACGCTCAGGTATCCGCAGGTGGCGGATTCAGTGTGGTGGGAAGAGAAGTGGAAGTAGAGATGACACACTCACGAGGGCACGGTCCAAAGGTCAGGGAAAATAGCTGAGGTCGTGGAGCTCTAGCGGAGCCAGTCTAGGGCCCAGGTCTCCCTGCTGTACGAGGCAAAGAGGTGATCCATATGCCGCCATCCGTAGATTCTGGACGGCTGGGGCCCTGGATGCCCGGATTTCGGCCTCGTCTACCGAGAAGTGACGCACATGCAGTGTGCCACCGGAGGCTGTGGAGCAGCAGAGGGCAAAATCTTGAAAATGGGGGCTTCAGTTGACTTGGCCTGTGCTCTCCTTTGGCTGAGTGACATCGTGTGTTTCCTAGCAGGTGAAGACATTCGTGGAGAGAGGCGGTTTCCATGCGTGCAGGCAAAGTGTGTGCTGAGATGATGAGTTGCAGGGGAGACCAGGGTGGACTCTCCAGACCCAGAATAGGCCTCTGGCAGGTATGTGTCAATGTTTTCTGCCCATGGCACTCAGCCGGTTATTTGCATAGAATGTTAGGAGCGGAATTAGTAGTCTCCGGAGAGGCTGCCACTTGTCAGCGAGCTTCACCTGGCCAGGTCCCACGGTGATGTCAAGCTTCACCTGGCCAGGTCCGCCCGTGATGTAGCTCCCCAATCAATCACTACTCTCTAGACCTTCCAGATAGACTCCCAGAACTTCTCTCCCCATGGGCAAGCAGTAGAGCCAGAGGCCTTCCCCCTTTGCTCTTTGGTCTCTAGGCCCTCTGTCAGGCACTCCAAGGTGTGAAGTGACAAGGGGGAGAAGGAAGAGATTTCAGAGAACGAAGACAAGCAGAGAGAGAGAGAGAGAGGCAAGAGATGCTGAGTGGGGATGCCTTGCCTACTGATATCCTCAGGAAAGTGGGAAAGAGGTACCTGGCGTGCTCTGCCAATGCCCTGAAGCAGTCCGCACCAGGGGCTCCCTTGTGCCTGCGTAGCCTTTCCCGGGGCGTGCTCAAATCCTGTGGCCACTAGGGGTCATAGGTCACAATGGAGGGCCCTGTGTCATCTGCCTGGCGGGCCGGATCTCTGCCATTGGCTCAGTCTTGTCACCAGGCCATCCCAAGCTCCGCCCACTCTTGCGGTGGGGGGACTGTCTCTATGGTGATGGCAAAGAAGCCTCAGCCCCGCCCACCTGGCCTTCACTTCACCTACCTGGCCCTCTGACCCTCACTCAGACCTCTGTGTTGATAAAAATCAATGTCCGCCAGTGCCCAGGTGTCAGCATCTGGGATAAAGGATTCGGGACCTTGCCTGGGGCAGAAGGCAGCCTAGGTCAGCGGGTAGCTGGAAGTCTAGTGACTTGTGACACTGCTGCCAGTGACAAATGGTGACTCCCACACTCACATATCCCCTGGTGGCAGAATGCTAGTGATGGGTGGAGAAACATCGCTCCGGAGCACACGTTTAATGGGGCACCAGCCAAAGCAAAGGCCAGGGCCAGTAGTGGACATCGTGGAGCTGAATGGCGAGCCAGTGAAGGGCCCAAGGATCCCTCCTGTATGTGGCGAACAGGTCATCCGTGTCCCCACGTCCATCAACCATTGCACTGCTGGGGCCCAGGCTGCCAGGATTTCGGCCTTGCCTTCGGAGCCCGGCCACATAGGCAGCCTTGCACCGGAGGCGGGGACGTGTAGACAGCAAAAATTTGGAAACTGGCAGTGTTTCCTCGATTTCCCTGGCATCGGCCTCTTTGAGCGGCTTGCTTTTTTTCCTGGTAGGATAGGGCCCTGACGGAGAAAGGCAGGATTACGTGTGCAGGAAAAGTGTGTGTTGAGAGGGTGACGACGTTGAGACCACGTTGGGATCTTTAGTCCCAGGAAAGGCCCCTGGCGGGTGTGGGTCAATGTTCTCTACCCATCCCCCTTGGCGGGGGGAGGTTTTCACCATACAAAGCAGCAGCGCAATTATTCGTCGCCGGGGAGGTTGCATCTGCCCACAAGCTCCCCCTGGCCTGGGTCCGCCCCTACTGTATTGCGCGTGTCAGTCAACAGAAGCTAAGACCTTCCAGAGAGACTACCTGCTATTCTGTCCCCACGGGGAAGCAGTACAGCCAGAAGCCTCCCCCGTTCCATCTCTAGGCTCTCTCTCAGGCCCCTCATACTTGTGATGTGTCTCAGGGGTAGAATGAAGAGATTCCTCTGAGTGAACACATACGTGAGAGGCCACAGATGCTGAGGAAGGGTGCCTTGCCTAGTGATATCCTAGCGTAAGTGGAAAAGAGGTACCTGCCTGCTGTCCCAGTGTGTCGAACGTGTTCACATCAGGGGTTGCCTACTGTGAAGTTATTCCCTGGGTGCCCTGGATTTTGTGGCCAAAGACGCAAGGGGGCGTTGTCTGTCCATGGGTAAAATGGAGGGCTCTGCGGAACTGGCCGGTTAGGCTGGACCTCTCCTATTGGCTGAGTGTTTGTGACTCGTCCCCGTCCGAAGTTCCGCCCAGCCTTCCGGTGGCTGTCAGCATGGTGATTGGGAAAGAAACCTTAGGCCCCACACTCAGCCCTCACCTGGCCTACCTGGCCTCATTACCCTCATCTAGACCGCTGTGTGGATGAAAGAAAGGATGTCGGCCAGTGAGCACGTGTCCTGATTTCCTTGGAAGGATTAGGTTCCTTGCCTGGGCAGAAGACAGCCAAGGTCAGCCTGAGCCTAGACACCTAGTGACCTGTGACACTGCAGCCAGTGATAGATGTTGATGTCCACGCTCAGGTATCCGCAGGTGGCGGATTCAGTGTGGTGGGAAGAGAAGTGGAAGTAGAGATGACACACTCACGAGGGCAGGGGCCAAAGGTCAGGGAAAATAGCTGAGGTCGTGGAGCTCTAGCGGAGCCAGTCTAGGGCCCAGGCCTCCTTGCTGTACGAGGCAAAGAGGTGTTCCATATGCCGCCATCCGTAGACTGTGGACGGCTGGGGCCCTGGATGCCCTGATTTCGTCCTTGTCTACCGAGAAGTGACGCACATGCAGTGTGCCACCGGAGGCTGTGGAGCAGCAGAGGGCAAAATCCTGAAAATGGGTGCTTCAGTTGACTTGGCCTGTGCTCTCCTTTGGCTGAGTGACATCGTGTGTTTCCTAGCAGGTGAAGACATTCGTGGAGAGAGGCGGTTTCCATCCGTGCAGGCAAAGTGTGTGCTGAGATAATGAGTTCCTGGAGACCAGGGTGGACTCTTCAGACCGAGAATAGGCCTCTGGCAGGTATGTGTCAATGTTTTCTGCCCATGGCACTCAGCCGGTTATTTGCATAGAATGTTAGGAGCGGAATTAGTAGTCTCCGGAGAGGCTGCCACTTGTCAGCGAGCTTAACCTGGCCAGGTCCGCCCATGATGTAGCTCCCCAATCAATCACTGCTCTCTAGACCTTCCAGATAGACTACCAGAACTTCTCTCGCCATGGGGAAGCAGTAGAGCCAGAGGCCTTCCCCCTTTGCTCTTTCGTCTCTAGGCCCTCTGTCAGGCACTCCAAGGTATGAAGTGACAAGGGGGAGAAGGAAGAGATTTCAGAGAACGAAGACAAGCAGAGAGAGAGAGAGAGAGGCAAGAGATGCTGAGTGGGGATGCCTTGCCTACTGATATCCTCAGGAAAGTGGGAAAGAGGTACCTGGCGTGCTCTGCCAATGCCCTGAAGCAGTCCGCACCAGGGGCTCCCTTGTGCCTGCGTAGCCTTTCCCGGGGCGTGCTCAAATCCTGTGGCCACTAGGGGTCATAGGTCACAATGGAGGGCCCTGTGTCATCTGCCTGGCGGGCCGGATCTCTGCCATTGGCTCAGTCTTTTCACCAGGCCCATCCCAAGCTCCGCCCACTCTTGCGGTGGGGGGACTGTCTCTATGGTGATGGCAAAGAAGCCTCAGCCCCGCCCACCTGGCCTTCACTTCACCTACCTGGCCCTCTGACCCTCACTCAGACCTCTGTGTTGATAAAAATCAATGTCCGCCAGTGCCCAGGTGTCAGCATCTGGGATAAAGGATTCGGGACCTTGCCTGGGGCAAAAGGCAGCCTAGGTCAGCGGGTAGCTGGAAGTCTAGTGACTTGTGACGCTGCTGCCAGTGACAAATGGTGACTCCCACACTCACATATCCCCTGGTGGCAGAACGCTAGTGATGGGTGGAGAAACATCGCTCCGGAGCACACGTTTAATGGGGCACCAGCCAAAGCAAAGGCCAGGGCCAGTAGTGGACGTCGTGGAGCTGAATGGCGAGTCAGTGAAGGGCCCAAGGATCCCTCCTGTATGTGGCGAACAGGTCATCTGTGTCCCCACGTCCATCAACCATTGCACTGCTGGGGCCCAGGCTGCCAGGATTTCGGCCTTGCCTTCGGAGCCCGGCCACATAGGCAGCCTTGCACCGGAGGCGGGGACGTGTAGACAGCAAAAATTTGGAAACTGGCAGTGTTTCCTCGATTTCCCTGGCATCGGCCTTTTAGAGCGGCTTGCTTTTTTTCCTGGTAGGATAGGGCCCTGACGGAGAAAGGCAGGATTACGTGTGCAGGAAAGGTGTGTGTTGAGAGGGTGACGACGTTGAGACCACGTTGGGATCTTTAGTCCCAGGAAAGGCCCCTGGCGGGTGTGGGTCAATGTTCTCTACCCATCCCCCTTGGCGGGGGGAGGTTTTCACCATACAAAGCAGCAGCGCAATTATTCGTCGCCGGAGAGGTTGCATCTGCCCACAAGCTCCCCCTGGCCAGGGTCCGCCCCTACTGTATTGCGCGTGTCAGTCAACAGAAGCTAAGACCTTCCAGAGAGACTACCTGCTATTCTGTCCCCACGGGGAAGCAGTACAGCCAGAAGCCTCCCCCGTTCCATCTCTAGGCTCTCTCTCAGGCCCCTCATACTTGTGATGTGTCTCAGGGGTAGAATGAAGAGATTCCTCTGAGTGAACACATACGTGAGAGGCCACAGATGCTGAGGAAGGGCGCCTTGCCTAGTGATATCCTAGCGTAAGTGGAAAAGAGGTACCTGCCTGCTGTCCCAGTGTGTCGAACGTGTTCACATCAGGGGTTGCCTACTGTGAAGTTATTCCCTGGGTGCCCTGGATTTTGTGGCCAAAGACGCAAGGGGCCGTTGTCTGTCCATGGGTAAAATGGAGGGCTCTGCGGAACTGGCCGGTTAGGCTGGACCTCTCCTATTGGCTGAGTGTTTGTGACTCGTCCCCGTCCGAAGTTCCGCCCAGCCTTCCGGTGGCTGTCAGCATGGTGATTGGGAAAGAAACCTTAGGCCCCACACTCAGCCCTCACCTGGCCTACCTGGCCTCTTTCCCCTCATCTAGACCGCTGTGTGGATGAAAGAAAGGATGTCGGCCAGTGAGCACGTGTCCTGATTTCCTTGGAAGGATTAGGTTCCTTGCCTGGGCAGAAGACAGCCAAGGTCAGCCTGAGCCTAGACACCTAGTGACCTGTGACACTGCAGCCAGTGATAGATGTTGATGTCCACGCTCAGGTATCCGCAGGTGGCGGATTCAGTGTGGTGGGAAGAGAAGTGGAAGTAGAGATGACACACTCACGAGGGCACGGTCCAAAGGTCAGGGAAAATAGCTGAGGTCGTGGAGCTCTAGCGGAGCCAGTCTAGGGCCCAGGTCTCCCTGCTGTACGAGGCAAAGAGGTGATCCATATGCCGCCATCCGTAGATTCTGGACGGCTGGGGCCCTGGATGCCCGGATTTCGGCCTCGTCTACCGAGAAGTGACGCACATGCAGTGTGCCACCGGAGGCTGTGGAGCAGCAGAGGGCAAAATCTTGAAAATGGGGGCTTCAGTTGACTTGGCCTGTGCTCTCCTTTGGCTGAGTGACATCGTGTGTTTCCTAGCAGGTGAAGACATTCGTGGAGAGAGGCGGTTTCCATGCGTGCAGGCAAAGTGTGTGCTGAGATGATGAGTTGCAGGGGAGACCAGGGTGGACTCTCCAGACCCAGAATAGGCCTCTGGCAGGTATGTGTCAATGTTTTCTGCCCATGGCACTCAGCCGGTTATTTGCATAGAATGTTAGGAGCGGAATTAGTAGTCTCCGGAGAGGCTGCCACTTGTCAGCGAGCTTCACCTGGCCAGGTCCCACGGTGATGTCAAGCTTCACCTGGCCAGGTCCGCCCGTGATGTAGCTCCCCAATCAATCACTACTCTCTAGACCTTCCAGATAGACTCCCAGAACTTCTCTCCCCATGGGCAAGCAGTAGAGCCAGAGGCCTTCCCCCTTTGCTCTTTGGTCTCTAGGCCCTCTGTCAGGCACTCCAAGGTGTGAAGTGACAAGGAGGAGAAGGAAGAGATTTCAGAGAACGAAGACAAGCAGAGAGAGACAGAGAGAGGCAAGAGATGCTGAGTGGGGATGCCTTGCCTACTGATATCCTCAGGAAAGTGGGAAAGAGGTACCTGGCGTGCTCTGCCAATGCCCTGAAGCAGTCCGCACCAGGGGCTCCCTTGTGCCTGCGTAGCCTTTCCCGGGGCGTGCTCAAATCCTGTGGCCACTAGGGGTCATAGGTCCCAATGGAGGGCCCTGTGTCATCTGCCTGGCGGGCCGGATCTCTGCCATTGGCTCAGTCTTGTCACCAGGCCCATCCCAAGCTCCGCCCACTCTTGCGGTGGGGGGACTGTCTCTATGGTGATGGCAAAGAAGCCTCAGCCCCGCCCACCTGGCCTTGACTTCACCTACCTGGCCCTCTGACCCTCACTCAGACCTCTGTGTTGATAAAAATCAATGTCCGCCAGTGCCCAGGTGTCAGCATCTGGGATAAAGGATTCGGGACCTTGCCTGGGGCAGAAGGCAGCCTAGGTCAGCGGGTAGCTGGAAGTCTAGTGACTTGTGACACTGCTGCCAGTGACAAATGGTGACTCCCACACTCACATATCCCCTGGTGGCAGAATGCTAGTGATGGGTGGAGAAACATCGCTCCGGAGCACACGTTTAATGGGGCACCAGCCAAAGCAAAGGCCAGGGACAGTAGTGGACGTCGTGGAGCTGAATGACGAGCCAGTGAAGGGCCCAAGGATCCCTCCTGTATGTGGCGAACAGGTCATCCGTGTCCCCACGTCCATCAACCATTGGACTGCTGGGGCCCAGGCTGCCAGGATTTCGGCCTTGCCTTCGGAGCCCGGCCACATAGGCAGCCTTGCACCGGAGGCGGGGACGTGTAGACAGCAAAAATTTGGAAACTGGCAGTGTTTCCTCGATTTCCCTGGCGTCGGCCTTTTTGAGCAGCTTGCTTTTTTTCCTGGTAGGATAGGGCCCTGACGGAGAAAGGCAGGATTACGTGTGCAGGAAAGGTGTGTGTTGAGAGGGTGACGACGTTGAGACCACGTTGGGATCTTTAGTCCCAGGAAAGGCCCCTGGCGGGTGTGGGTCAATGTTCTCTACCCATCCCCCTTGGCGGGGGGAGGTTTTCACCATACAAAGCAGCAGCGCAATTATTCGTCGCCGGAGAGGTTGCATCTGCCCACAAGCTCCCCCTGGCCAGGGTCCGCCCCTAATGTATTGCGCGTGTCAGTCAACAGAAGCTAAGACCTTCCAGAGAGACTACCTGCTATTCTGTCCCCACGGGGAAGCAGTACAGCCAGAAGCCTCCCCCGTTCCATCTCTAGGCTCTCTCTCAGGCCCCTCATACTTGTGATGTGTCTCAGGGGTAGAATGAAGAGATTCCTCTGAGTGAACACATACGTGAGAGGCCACAGATGCTGAGGAAGGGCGCCTTGCCTAGTGATATCCTAGCGTAAGTGGAAAAGAGGTACCTGCCTGCTGTCCCAGTGTGTCGAACGTGTTCACATCAGGGGTTGCCTACTGTGAAGTTATTCCCTGGGTGCCCTGGATTTTGTGGCCAAAGACGCAAGGGGGCGTTGTCTGTCCATGGGTAAAATGGAGGGCTCTGCGGAACTGGCCGGTTAGGCTGGACCTCTCCTATTGGCTGAGTGTTTGTGACTCGTCCCCGTCCGAAGTTCCGCCCAGCCTTCCGGTGGCTGTCACCATGGTGATTGGGAAAGAAGCCTTAGGCCCCACACTCAGCCCTCACCTGGCCTACCTGGCCTCATTACCCTCATCTAGACCGCTGTGTGGATGAAAGAAAGGATGTCGGCCAGTGAGCACGTGTCCTGATTTCCTTGGAAGGATTAGGTTCCTTGCCTGGGCAGAAGACAGCCAAGGTCAGCCTGAGCCTAGACACCTAGTGACCTGTGACACTGCAGCCAGTGATAGATGTTGATGTCCACGCTCAGGTATCCGCAGGTGGCGGATTCAGTGTGGTGGGAAGAGAAGTGGAAGTAGAGATGACACACTCACGAGGGCACGGTCCAAAGGTCAGGGAAAATAGCTGAGGTCGTGGAGCTCTAGCGGAGCCAGTCTAGGGCCCAGGCCTCCCTGCTGTACGAGGCAAAGAGGTGATCCATATGCCGCCATCCGTAGACTGTGGACGGCTGGGGCCCTGGATGCCCGGATTTCGTCCTTGTCTACCGAGAAGTGACGCACATGCAGTGTGCCACCGGAGGCTGTGGAGCAGCAGAGGGCAAAATCTTGAAAATGGGGGCTTCAGTTGACTTGGCCTGTGCTCTCCTTTGGCTGAGTGACATCGTGTGTTTCCTAGCAGGTGAAGACATTCGTGGAGAGAGGCGGTTTCCATGCGTGCAGGCAAAGTGTGTGCTGAGATGATGAGTTGCAGGGGAGACCAGGGTGGACTCTCCAGACCCAGAATAGGCCTCTGGCAGGTATGTGTCAATGTTTTCTGCCCCTGGCACTCAGCCGGTTATTTGCATAGAATGTTAGGAGCGGAATTAGTAGTCTCCGGAGAGGCTGCCACTTGTCAGCGAGCTTCACCTGGCCAGGTCCCACGGTGATGTCAAGCTTCACCTGGCCAGGTCCGCCCGTGATGTAGCTCCCCAATCAATCACTACTCTCTAGACCTTCCAGATAGACTCCCAGAACTTCTGTCCCCATGGGCAAGCAGTAGAGCCAGAGGCCTTCCCCCTTTGCTCTTTGGTCTCTAGGCCCTCTGTCAGGCACTCCAAGGTGTGAAGTAACAAGGGGGAGAAGGAAGAGATTTCAGAGAACGAAGACAAGCAGAGAGAGACAGAGAGAGGCAAGAGATGCTGAGTGGGGAT
The DNA here is from genome assembly GCF_030014295.1 of Loxodonta africana. Classification (NCBI taxonomy): domain Eukaryota; kingdom Metazoa; phylum Chordata; class Mammalia; order Proboscidea; family Elephantidae; genus Loxodonta; species Loxodonta africana. The sequence continues at coordinate 659,394 of NW_026974875.1, read as the reverse complement.
GCCTTGCCTACTGATATCCTCAGGAAAGTGGGAAAGAGGTACCTGGCGTGCTCTGCCAATGCCCTGAAGCAGTCCGCACCAGGGGCTCCCTTGTGCCTGCGTAGCCTTTCCCGGGGCGTGCTCAAATCCTGTGGCCACTAGGGGTCATAGGTCACAATGGAGGGCCCTGTGTCATCTGCCTGGCGGGCCGGATCTCTGCCATTGGCTCAGTCTTGTCACCAGGCCCATCCCAAGCTCCGCCCACTCTTGCGGTGGGGGGACTGTCTCTATGGTGATGGCAAAGAAGCCTCAGCCCCGCCCACCTGGCCTTCACTTCACCTACCTGGCCCTCTCACCCTCACTCAGACCTCTGTGTTGATAAAAATCAATGTCCGCCAGTGCCCAGGTGTCAGCATCTGGGATAAAGGATTCGGGACCTTGCCTGGGGCAGAAGGCAGCCTAGGTCAGCGGGTAGCTGGAAGTCTAGTGACTTGTGACGCTGCTGCCAGTGACAAATGGTGACTCCCACACTCACATATCCCCTGGTGGCAGAACGCTAGTGATGGGTGGAGAAACATCGCTCCGGAGCACACGTTTAATGGGGCACCAGCCAAAGCAAAGGCCAGGGCCAGTAGTGGACGTCGTGGAGCTGAATGGCGAGCCAGTGAAGGGCCCAAGGATCCCTCCTGTATGTGGCGAACAGGTCATCCGTGTCCCCACGTCCATCAACCATTGCACTGCTGGGGCCCAGGCTGCCAGGATTTCGGCCTTGCCTTCGGAGCCCGGCCACATAGGCAGCCTTGCACCGGAGGCGGGGACGTGTAGACAGCAAAAATTTGGAAACTGGCAGTGTTTCCTCGATTTCCCTGGCATCGGCCTCTTTGAGCGGCTTGCTTTTTTTCCTGGTAGGATAGGGCCCTGACGGAGAAAGGCAGGATTACGTGTGCAGGAAAGGTGTGTGTTGAGAGGGTGACGACGTTGAGACCACGTTGGGATCTTTAGTCCCAGGAAAGGCCCCTGGCGGGTGTGGGTCAATGTTCTCTACCCATCCCCCTTGGCGGGGGGAGGTTTTCACCATACAAAGCAGCAGCACAATTATTCGTCGCCGGAGAGGTTGCATCTGCCCACAAGCTCCCCCTGGCCATGGTCCGCCCCTACTGTATTGCGCGTGTCAGTCAACAGAAGCTAAGACCTTCCAGAGAGACTACCTGCTATTCTGTCCCCACGGGGAAGCAGTACAGCCAGAAGCCTCCCCCGTTCCATCTCTAGGCTCTCTCTCAGGCCCCTCATACTTGTGATGTGTCTCAGGGGTAGAATGAAGAGATTCCTCTGAGTGAACACATACGTGAGAGGCCACAGATGCTGAGGAAGGGTGCCTTGCCTAGTGATATCCTAGCGTAAGTGGAAAAGAGGTACCTGCCTGCTGTCCCAGTGTGTCGAACGTGTTCACATCAGGGGTTGCCTACTGTGAAGTTATTCCCTGGGTGCCCTGGATTTTGTGGCCAAAGACGCAAGGGGCCGTTGTCTGTCCACGGGTAAAATGGAGGGCTCTGCGGAACTGGCCGGTTAGGCTGGACCTCTCCTATTGGCTGAGTGTTTGTGACTCGTCCCCGTCCGAAGTTCCGCCCAGCCTTCCGGTGGCTGTCAGCATGGTGATTGGGAAAGAAGCCTTAGGCCCCACACTCAGCCCTCACCTGGCCTACCTGGCCTCTTTCCCCTCATCTAGACCGCTGTGTGGATGAAAGAAAGGATGTCGGCCAGTGAGCACGTGTCCTGATTTCCTTGGAAGGATTAGGTTCCTTGCCTGGGCAGAAGACAGCCAAGGTCAGCCTGAGCCTAGACACCTAGTGACCTGTGACACTGCAGCCAGTGATAGATGTTGATGTCCACGCTCAGGTATCCGCAGGTGGCGGATTCAGTGTGGTGGGAAGAGAAGTGGAAGTAGAGATGACACACTCACGAGGGCACGGTCCAAAGGTCAGGGAAAATAGCTGAGGTCGTGGAGCTCTAGCGGAGCCAGTCTAGGGCCCAGGCCTCCCTGCTGTACGAGGCAAAGAGGTGATCCATATGCCACCATCCGTAGATTCTGGACGGCTGGGGCCCTGGATGCCCGGATTTCGGCCTCATCTACCGAGAAGTGACGCACATGCAGTGTGCCACCGGAGGCTGTGGAGCAGCAGAGGGCAAAATCTTGAAAATGGGGGCTTCAGTTGACTTGGCCTGTGCTCTCCTTTGGCTGAGTGACATCGTGTGTTTCCTAGCAGGTGAAGACATTCGTGGAGAGAGGCGGTTTCCATGTGTGCAGGCAAAGTGTGTGCTGAGATGATGAGTTGCAGGGGAGACCAGGGTGGACTCTCCAGACCCAGAATAGGCCTCTGGCAGGTATGTGTCAATGTTTTCTGCCCCTGGCACTCAGCCGGTTATTTGCATAGAATGTTAGGAGCGGAATTAGTAGTCTCCGGAGAGGCTGCCACTTGTCAGCGAGCTTCACCTGGCCAGGTCCCACGGTGATGTCAAGCTTCACCTGGCCAGGTCCGCCCGTGATGTAGCTCCCCAATCAATCACTGCTCTCTAGACCTTCCAGATAGACTCCCAGAACTTCTCTCCCCATGGGCAAGCAGTAGAGCCAGAGGCCTTCCCCCTTTGCTCTTTGGTCTCTAGGCCCTCTGTCAGGCACTCCAAGGTGTGAAGTGACAAGGGGGAGAAGGAAGAGATTTCAGAGAACGAAGACAAGCAGAGAGAGACAGAGAGAGGCAAGAGATGCTGAGTGGGGATGCCTTGCCTACTGATATCCTCAGGAAAGTGGGAAAGAGGTACCTGGCGTGCTCTGCCAATGCCCTGAAGCAGTCCGCACCAGGGGCTCCCTTGTGCCTGCGTAGCCTTTCCCGGGGCGTGCTCAAATCCTGTGGCCACTAGGGGTCATAGGTCACAATGGAGGGCCCTGTGTCATCTGCCTGGCGGGCCGGATCTCTGCCATTGGCTCAGTCTTGTCACCAGGCCCATCCCAAGCTCCGCCCACTCTTGTGGTGGGGGGACTGTCTCTATGGTGATGGCAAAGAAGCCTCAGCCCCGCCCACCTGGCCTTGACTTCACCTACCTGGCCCTCTGACCCTCACTCAGACCTCTGTGTTGATAAAAATCAATGTCCGCCAGTGCCCAGGTGTCAGCATCTGGGATAAAGGATTCGGGACCTTGCCTGGGGCAGAAGGCAGCCTAGGTCAGCGGGTAGCTGGAAGTCTAGTGACTTGTGACGCTGCTGCCAGTGACAAATGGTGACTCCCACACTCACATATCCCCTGGTGGCAGAATGCTAGTGATGGGTGGAGAAACATCGCTCCGGAGCACACGTTTAATGGGGCACCAGCCAAAGCAAAGGCCAGGGCCAGTAGTGGACGTCGTGGAGCTGAATGGCGAGCCAGTGAAGGGCCCAAGGATCCCTCCTGTATGTGGCGAACAGGTCATCCGTGTCCCCACGTCCATCAACCATTGGACTGCTGGGGCCCAGGCTGCCAGGATTTCGGCCTTGCCTTCGGAGCCCGGCCACATAGGCAGCCTTGCACCGGAGGCGGGGACGTGTAGACAGCAAAAATTTGGAAACTGGCAGTGTTTCCTCGATTTCCCTGGCATGGGCCTCTTTGAGCGGCTTGCTTTTTTTCCTGGTAGGATAGGGCCCTGACGGAGAAAGGCAGGATTACGTGTGCAGGAAAGGTGTGTGTTGAGAGGGTGACGACGTTGAGACCACGTTGGGATCTTTAGTCCCAGGAAAGGCCCCTGGCGGGTGTGGGTCAATGTTCTCTACCCATCCCCCTTGGCGGGGGGAGGTTTTCACCATACAAAGCAGCAGCGCAATTATTCGTCGCCGGAGAGGTTGCATCTGCCCACAAGCTCCCCCTGGCCAGGGTCCGCCCCTACTGTATTGCGCGTGTCAGTCAACAGAAGCTAAGACCTTCCAGAGAGACTACCTGCTATTCTGTCCCCACGGGGAAGCAGTACAGCCAGAAGCCTCCCCCGTTCCATCTCTAGGCTCTCTCTCAGGCCCCTCATACTTGTGATGTGTCTCAGGGGTAGAATGAAGAGATTCCTCTGAGTGAACACATACGTGAGAGGCCACAGATGCTGAGGAAGGGCGCCTTGCCTAGTGATATCCTAGCGTAAGTGGAAAAGAGGTACCTGCCTGCTGTCCCAGTGTGTCGAACGTGTTCACATCAGGGGTTGCCTACTGTGAAGTTATTCCCTGGGTGCCCTGGATTTTGTGGCCAAAGACGCAAGGGGCCGTTGTCTGTCCATGGGTAAAATGGAGGGCTCTGCGGAACTGGCCGGTTAGGCTGGACCTCTCCTATTGGCTGAGTGTTTGTGACTCGTCCCCGTCCGAAGTTCCGCCCAGCCTTCCGGTGGCTGTCAGCATGGTGATTGGGAAAGAAACCTTAGGCCCCACACTCAGCCCTCACCTGGCCTACCTGGCCTCTTTCCCCTCATCTAGACCGCTGTGTGGATGAAAGAAAGGATGTCGGCCAGTGAGCACGTGTCCTGATTTCCTTGGAAGGATTAGGTTCCTTGCCTGGGCAGAAGACAGCCAAGGTCAGCCTGAGCCTAGACACCTAGTGACCTGTGACACTGCAGCCAGTGATAGATGTTGATGTCCACGCTCAGGTATCCGCAGGTGGCGGATTCAGTGTGGTGGGAAGAGAAGTGGAAGTAGAGATGACACACTCACGAGGGCACAGGCCAAAGGTCAGGGAAAATAGCTGAGGTCGTGGAGCTCTAGCGGAGCCAGTCTAGGGCCCAGGCCTCCCTGCTGTACGAGGCAAAGAGGTGTTCCATATGCCGCCATCCGTAGACTGTGGACGGCTGGGGCCCTGGATGCCCGGATTTCGTCCTTGTCTACCGAGAAGTGACGCACATGCAGTGTGCCACCGGAGGCTGTGGAGCAGCAGAGGGCAAAATCTTGAAAATGGGGGCTTCAGTTGACTTGGCCTGTGCTCTCCTTTGGCTGAGTGACATCGTGTGTTTCCTAGCAGGTGAAGACATTCGTGGAGAGAGGCGGTTTCCATGCGTGCAGGCAAAGTGTGTGCTGAGATAATGAGTTCCTGGAGACCAGGGTGGACTCTTCAGACCCAGAATAGGCCTCTGGCAGGTATGTGTCAATGTTTTCTGCCCCTGGCACTCAGCCGGTTATTTGCATAGAATGTTAGGAGCGGAATTAGTAGTCTCCGGAGAGGCTGCCACTTGTCAGCGAGCTTCACCTGGCCAGGTCCCACGGTGATGTCAAGCTTCACCTGGCCAGGTCCGCCCGTGATGTAGCTCCCCAATCAATCACTACTCTCTAGACCTTCCAGATAGACTCCCAGAACTTCTCTCCCCATGGGCAAGCAGTAGAGCCAGAGGCCTTCCCCCTTTGCTCTTTGGTCTCTAGGCCCTCTGTCAGGCACTCCAAGGTGTGAAGTGACAAGGGGGAGAAGGAAGAGATTTCAGAGAACGAAGACAAGCAGAGAGAGACAGAGAGAGGCAAGAGATGCTGAGTGGGGATGCCTTGCCTACTGATATCCTCAGGAAAGTGGGAAAGAGGTACCTGGCGTGCTCTGCCAATGCCCTGAAGCAGTCCGCACCAGGGGCTCCCTTGTGCCTGCGTAGCCTTTCCCGGGGGGTGCTCAAATCCTGTGGCCACTAGGGGTCATAGGTCACAATGGAGGGCCCTGTGTCATCTGCCTGGCGGGCCGGATCTCTGCCATTGGCTCAGTCTTGTCACCAGGCCCATCCCAAGCTCCGCCCACTCTTGCGGTGGGGGGACTGTCTCTATGGTGATGGCAAAGAAGCCTCAGCCCCGCCCACCTGGCCTTCACTTCACCTACCTGGCCCTCTGACCCTCACTCAGACCTCTGTGTTGATAAAAATCAATGTCCGCCAGTGCCCAGGTGTCAGCATCTGGGATAAAGGATTCGGGACCTTGCCTGGGGCAGAAGGCAGCCTAGGTCAGCGGGTAGCTGGAAGTCTAGTGACTTGTGACGCTGCTGCCAGTGACAAATGGTGACTCCCACACTCACATATCCCCTGGTGGCAGAACGCTACTGATGGGTGGAGAAACATCGCTCCGGAGCACACGTTTAATGGGGCACCAGCCAAAGCAAAGGCCAGGGCCAGTAGTGGACGTCGTGGAGCTGAATGGCGAGCCAGTGAAGGGCCCAAGGATCCCTCCTGTATGTGGCGAACAGGTCATCCGTGTCCCCACGTCCATCAACCATTGCACTGCTGGGGCCCAGGCTGCCAGGATTTCGGCCTTGCCTTCGGAGCCCGGCCACATAGGCAGCCTTGCACCGGAGGCGGGGACGTGTAGACAGCAAAAATTTGGAAACTGGCAGTGTTTCCTCGATTTCCCTGGCATCGGCCTCTTTGAGCGGCTTGCTTTTTTTCCTGGTAGGATAGGGCCCTGACGGAGAAAGGCAGGATTACGTGTGCAGGAAAGGTGTGTGTTGAGAGGGTGACGACGTTGAGACCACGTTGGGATCTTTAGTCCCAGGAAAGGCCCCTGGCGGGTGTGGGTCAATGTTCTCTACCCATCCCCCTTGGCGGGGGGAGGTTTTCACCATACAAAGCAGCAGCGCAATTATTCGTCGCCGGAGAGGTTGCATCTGCCCACAAGCTCCCCCTGGCCAGGGTCCGCCCCTACTGTATTGCGCGTGTCAGTCAACAGAAGCTAAGACCTTCCAGAGAGACTACCTGCTATTCTGTCCCCACGGGGAAGCAGTACAGCCAGAAGCCTCCCCCGTTCCATCTCTAGGCTCTCTCTCAGGCCCCTCATACTTGTGATGTGTCTCAGGGGTAGAATGAAGAGATTCCTCTGAGTGAACACATACGTGAGAGGCCACAGATGCTGAGGAAGGGCGCCTTGCCTAGTGATATCCTAGCGTAAGTGGAAAAGAGGTACCTGCCTGCTGTCCCAGTGTGTCGAACGTGTTCACATCAGGGGTTGCCTACTGTGAAGTTATTCCCTGGGTGCCCTGGATTTTGTGGCCAAAGACGCAAGGGGCCGTTGTCTGTCCATGGGTAAAATGGAGGGCTCTGCGGAACTGGCCGGTTAGGCTGGACCTCTCCTATTGGCTGAGTGTTTGTGACTCGTCCCCGTCCGAAGTTCCGCCCAGCCTTCCGGTGGCTGTCACCATGGTGATTGGGAAAGAAGCCTTAGGCCCCACACTCAGCCCTCACCTTGCCTACCTGGCCTCATTACCCTCATCTAGACCGCTGTGTGGATGAAAGAAAGGATGTCGGCCAGTGAGCACGTGTCCTGATTTCCTTGGAAGGATTAGGTTCCTTGCCTGGGCAGAAGACAGCCAAGGTCAGCCTGAGCCTAGACACATAGTGACCTGTGACACTGCAGCCAGTGATAGATGTTGATGTCCACGCTCAGGTATCCGCAGGTGGCGGATTCAGTGTGGTGGGAAGAGAAGTGGAAGTGGAGATGACACACTCACGAGGGCACGGGCCAAAGGTCAGGGAAAATAGCTGAGGTCGTGGAGCTCTAGCGGAGCCAGTCTAGGGCCCAGGCCTCCCTGCTGTACGAGGCAAAGAGGTGTTCCATATGCCGCCATCCGTAGACTGTGGACGGCTGGGGCCCTGGATGCCCGGATTTCGTCCTTGTCTACCGAGAAGTGACGCACATGCAGTGTGCCACCGGAGGCTGTGGAGCAGCAGAGGGCAAAATCTTGAAAATGGGGGCTTCAGTTGACTTGGCCTGTGCTCTCCTTTGGCTGAGTGACATCGTGTGTTTCCTAGCAGGTGAAGACATTCGTGGAGAGAGGCGGTTTCCATGCGTGCAGGGAAAGTGTGTGCTGAGATAATGAGTTCCTGGAGACCAGGGTGGACTCTTCAGACCCAGAATAGGCCTCTGGCAGGTATGTGTCAATGTTTTCTGCCCATGGCACTCAGCCGGTTATTTGCATAGAATGTTAGGAGCGGAATTAGTAGTCTCCGGAGAGGCTGCCCCTTGTCAGCGAGCTTAACCTGGCCAGGTCCGCCCATGATGTAGCTCCCCAATCAATCACTGCTCTCTAGACCTTCCAGATAGACTCCCAGAACTTCTCTAACCATGGGCAAGCAGTAGAGCCAGAGGGCTTCCCCCTTTGCTCTTTCGTCTCTAGGCCCTCTGTCAGGCACTCCAAGGTATGAAGTGACAAGGGGGAGAAGGAAGAGATTTCAGAGAACGAAGACAAGCAGAGAGAGAGAGAGAGAGGCAAGAGATGCTGAGTGGGGATGCCTTGCCTACTGATATCCTCAGGAAAGTGGGAAAGAGGTACCTGGCGTGCTCTGCCAATGCCCTGAAGCAGTCCGCTCCAGGGGCTCCCTTGTGCCTGCGTAGCCTTTCCTGGGGCGTGCTCAAATCCTGTGGCCACTAGGGGTCATAGGTCACAATGGAGGGCCCTGTGTCATCTGCCTGGCGGGCCGGATCTCTGCCATTGGCTCAGTCTTGTCACCAGGCCCATCCCAAGCTCCGCCCACTCTTGCGGTGGGGGGACTGTCTCTATGGTGATGGCAAAGAAGCCTCAGCCCCGCCCACCTGGCCTTCACTTCACCTACCTGGCCCTCTGACCCTCACTCAGACCTCTGTGTTGATAAAAATCAATGTCCGCCAGTGCCCAGGTGTCAGCATCTGGGATAAAGGATTCGGGACCTTGCCTGGGGCAGAAGGCAGCCTAGGTCAGCGGGTAGCTGGAAGTCTAGTGACTTGTGACGCTGCTGCCAGTGACAAATGGTGACTCCCACACTCACATATCCCCTGGTGGCAGAACGCTAGTGATGGGTGGAGAAACATCGCTCCGGAGCACACGTTTAATGGGGCACCAGCCAAAGCAAAGGCCAGGGCCAGTAGTGGACGTCGTGGAGCTGAATGGCGAGCCAGTGAAGGGCCCAAGGATCCCTCCTGTATGTGGCGAACAGGTCATCTGTGTCCCCACGTCCATCAACCATTGCACTGCTGGGGCCCAGGCTGCCAGGATTTCGGCCTTGCCTTCGGAGCCCGGCCACATAGGCAGCCTTGCACCGGAGGCGGGGACGTGTAGACAGCAAAAATTTGGAAACTGGCAGTGTTTCCTCGATTTCCCTGGCATCGGCCTTTTAGAGCGGCTTGCTTTTTTTCCTGGTAGGATAGGGCCCTGACGGAGAAAGGCAGGATTACGTGTGCAGGAAAGGTGTGTGTTGAGAGGGTGACGACGTTGAGACCACGTTGGGATCTTTAGTCCCAGGAAAGGCCCCTGGCGGGTGTGGGTCAATGTTCTCTACCCATCCCCCTTGGCGGGGGGAGGTTTTCACCATACAAAGCAGCAGCGCAATTATTCGTCGCCGGAGAGGTTGCATCTGCCCACAAGCTCCCCCTGGCCAGGGTCCGCCCCTACTGTATTGCGCGTGTCAGTCAACAGAAGCTAAGACCTTCCAGAGAGACTACCTGCTATTCTGTCCCCACGGGGAAGCAGTACAGCCAGAAGCCTCCCCCGTTCCATCTCTAGGCTCTCTCTCAGGCCCCTCATACTTGTGATGTGTCTCAGGGGTAGAATGAAGAGATTCCTCTGAGTGAACACATACGTGAGAGGCCACAGATGCTGAGGAAGGGCGCCTTGCCTAGTGATATCCTAGCGTAAGTGGAAAAGAGGTACCTGCCTGCTGTCCCAGTGTGTCGAACGTGTTCACATCAGGGGTTGCCTACTGTGAAGTTATTCCCTGGGTGCCCTGGATTTTGTGGCCAAAGACGCAAGGGGCCGTTGTCTGTCCATGGGTAAAATGGAGGGCTCTGCGGAACTGGCCGGTTAGGCTGGACCTCTCCTATTGGCTGAGTGTTTGTGACTCGTCCCCGTCAGAAGTTCCGCCCAGCCTTCCGGTGGCTGTCACCATGGTGATTGGGAAAGAAGCCTTAGGCCCCACACTCAGCCCTCACCTGGCCTACCTGGCCTCATTACCCTCATCTAGACCGCTGTGTGGATGAAAGAAAGGATGTCGGCCAGTGAGCACGTGTCCTGATTTCCTTGGAAGGATTAGGTTCCTTGCCTGGGCAGAAGACAGCCAAGGTCAGCCTGAGCCTAGACACCTAGTGACCTGTGACACTGCAGCCAGTGATAGATGTTGATGTCCACGCTCAGGTATCCGCAGGTGGCGGATTCAGTGTGGTGGGAAGAGAAGTGGAAGTAGAGATGACACACTCACGAGGGCACGGTCCAAAGGTCAGGGAAAATAGCTGAGGTCGTGGAGCTCTAGCGGAGCCAGTCTAGGGCCCAGGTCTCCCTGCTGTACGAGGCAAAGAGGTGATCCATATGCCGCCATCCGTAGATTCTGGACGGCTGGGGCCCTGGATGCCCGGATTTCGGCCTCGTCTACCGAGAAGTGACGCACATGCAGTGTGCCACCGGAGGCTGTGGAGCAGCAGAGGGCAAAATCTTGAAAATGGGGGCTTCAGTTGACTTGGCCTGTGCTCTCCTTTGGCTGAGTGACATCGTGTGTTTCCTAGCAGGTGAAGACATTCGTGGAGAGAGGCGGTTTCCATGCGTGCAGGCAAAGTGTGTGCTGAGATGATGAGTTGCAGGGGAGACCAGGGTGGACTCTCCAGACCCAGAATAGGCCTCTGGCAGGTATGTGTCAATGTTTTCTGCCCATGGCACTCAGCCGGTTATTTGCATAGAATGTTAGGAGCGGAATTAGTAGTCTCCGGAGAGGCTGCCACTTGTCAGCGAGCTTCACCTGGCCAGGTCCCACGGTGATGTCAAGCTTCACCTGGCCAGGTCCGCCCGTGATGTAGCTCCCCAATCAATCACTACTCTCTAGACCTTCCAGATAGACTCCCAGAACTTCTCTCCCCATGGGCAAGCAGTAGAGCCAGAGGCCTTCCCCCTTTGCTCTTTGGTCTCTAGGCCCTCTGTCAGGCACTCCAAGGTGTGAAGTGACAAGGGGGAGAAGGAAGAGATTTCAGAGAACGAAGACAAGCAGAGAGAGAGAGAGAGAGAGGCAAGAGATGCTGAGTGGGGATGCCTTGCCTACTGATATCCTCAGGAAAGTGGGAAAGAGGTACCTGGCGTGCTCTGCCAATGCCCTGAAGCAGTCCGCACCAGGGGCTCCCTTGTGCCTGCGTAGCCTTTCCCGGGGCGTGCTCAAATCCTGTGGCCACTAGGGGTCATAGGTCACAATGGAGGGCCCTGTGTCATCTGCCTGGCGGGCCGGATCTCTGCCATTGGCTCAGTCTTGTCACCAGGCCCATCCCAAGCTCCGCCCACTCTTGCGGTGGGGGGACTGTCTCTATGGTGATGGCAAAGAAGCCTCAGCCCCGCCCACCTGGCCTTCACTTCACCTACCTGGCCCTCTGACCCTCACTCAGACCTCTGTGTTGATAAAAATCAATGTCCGCCAGTGCCCAGGTGTCAGCATCTGGGATAAAGGATTCGGGACCTTGCCTGGGGCAAAAGGCAGCCTAGGTCAGCGGGTAGCTGGAAGTCTAGTGACTTGTGACGCTGCTGCCAGTGACAAATGGTGACTCCCACACTCACATATCCCCTGGTGGCAGAACGCTAGTGATGGGTGGAGAAACATCGCTCCGGAGCACACGTTTAATGGGGCACCAGCCAAAGCAAAGGCCAGGGCCAGTAGTGGACGTCGTGGAGCTGAATGGCGAGCCAGTGAAGGGCCCAAGGATCCCTCCTGTATGTGGCGAACAGGTCATCTGTGTCCCCACGTCCATCAACCATTGCACTGCTGGGGCCCAGGCTGCCAGGATTTCGGCCTTGCCTTCGGAGCCCGGCCACATAGGCAGCCTTGCACCGGAGGCGGGGACGTGTAGACAGCAAAAATTTGGAAACTGGCAGTGTTTCCTCGATTTCCCTGGCATCGGCCTTTTAGAGCGGCTTGCTTTTTTTCCTGGTAGGATAGGGCCCTGACGGAGAAAGGCAGGATTACGTGTGCAGGAAAGGTGTGTGTTGAGAGGGTGACGACGTTGAGACCACGTTGGGATCTTTAGTCCCAGGAAAGGCCCCTGGCGGGTGTGGGTCAATGTTCTCTACCCATCCCCCTTGGCGGGGGGAGGTTTTCACCATACAAAGCAGCAGCGCAATTATTCGTCGCCGGAGAGGTTGCATCTGCCCACAAGCTCCCCCTGGCCAGGGTCCGCCCCTACTGTATTGCGCGTGTCAGTCAACAGAAGCTAAGACCTTCCAGAGAGACTACCTGCTATTCTGTCCCCACGGGGAAGCAGTACAGCCAGAAGCCTCCCCCGTTCCATCTCTAGGCTCTCTCTCAGGCCCCTCATACTTGTGATGTGTCTCAGGGGTAGAATGAAGAGATTCCTCTGAGTGAACACATACGTGAGAGGCCACAGATGCTGAGGAAGGGCGCCTTGCCTAGTGATATCCTAGCGTAAGTGGAAAAGAGGTACCTGCCTGCTGTCCCAGTGTGTCGAACGTGTTCACATCAGGGGTTGCCTACTGTGAAGTTATTCCCTGGGTGCCCTGGATTTTGTGGCCAAAGACGCAAGGGGCCGTTGTCTGTCCATGGGTAAAATGGAGGGCTCTGCGGAACTGGCCGGTTAGGCTGGACCTCTCCTATTGGCTGAGTGTTTGTGACTCGTCCCCGTCCGAAGTTCCGCCCAGCCTTCCGGTGGCTGTCAGCATGGTGATTGGGAAAGAAACCTTAGGCCCCACACTCAGCCCTCACCTGGCCTACCTGGCCTCTTTCCCCTCATCTAGACCGCTGTGTGGATGAAAGAAAGGATGTCGGCCAGTGAGCACGTGTCCTGATTTCCTTGGAAGGATTAGGTTCCTTGCCTGGGCAGAAGACAGCCAAGGTCAGCCTGAGCCTAGACACCTAGTGACCTGTGACACTGCAGCCAGTGATAGATGTTGATGTCCACGCTCAGGTATCCGCAGGTGGCGGATTCAGTGTGGTGGGAAGAGAAGTGGAAGTAGAGATGACACACTCACGAGGGCACGGTCCAAAGGTCAGGGAAAATAGCTGAGGTCGTGGAGCTCTAGCGGAGCCAGTCTAGGGCCCAGGTCTCCCTGCTGTACGAGGCAAAGAGGTGATCCATATGCCGCCATCCGTAGATTCTGGACGGCTGGGGCCCTGGATGCCCGGATTTCGGCCTCGTCTACCGAGAAGTGACGCACATGCAGTGTGCCACCGGAGGCTGTGGAGCAGCAGAGGGCAAAATCTTGAAAATGGGGGCTTCAGTTGACTTGGCCTGTGCTCTCCTTTGGCTGAGTGACATCGTGTGTTTCCTAGCAGGTGAAGACATTCGTGGAGAGAGGCGGTTTCCATGCGTGCAGGCAAAGTGTGTGCTGAGATGATGAGTTGCAGGGGAGACCAGGGTGGACTCTCCAGACCCAGAATAGGCCTCTGGCAGGTATGTGTCAATGTTTTCTGCCCATGGCACTCAGCCGGTTATTTGCATAGAATGTTAGGAGCGGAATTAGTAGTCTCCGGAGAGGCTGCCACTTGTCAGCGAGCTTCACCTGGCCAGGTCCCACGGTGATGTCAAGCTTCACCTGGCCAGGTCCGCCCGTGATGTAGCTCCCCAATCAATCACTACTCTCTAGACCTTCCAGATAGACTCCCAGAACTTCTCTCCCCATGGGCAAGCAGTAGAGCCAGAGGCCTTCCCCCTTTGCTCTTTGGTCTCTAGGCCCTCTGTCAGGCACTCCAAGGTGTGAAGTGACAAGGGGGAGAAGGAAGAGATTTCAGAGAACGAAGACAAGCAGAGAGAGAGAGAGAGAGGCAAGAGATGCTGAGTGGGGATGCCTTGCCTACTGATATCCTCAGGAAAGTGGGAAAGAGGTACCTGGCGTGCTCTGCCAATGCCCTGAAGCAGTCCGCACCAGGGGCTCCCTTGTGCCTGCGTAGCCTTTCCCGGGGCGTGCTCAAATCCTGTGGCCACTAGGGGTCATAGGTCACAATGGAGGGCCCTGTGTCATCTGCCTGGCGGGCCGGATCTCTGCCATTGGCTCAGTCTTGTCACCAGGCCATCCCAAGCTCCGCCCACTCTTGCGGTGGGGGGACTGTCTCTATGGTGATGGCAAAGAAGCCTCAGCCCCGCCCACCTGGCCTTCACTTCACCTACCTGGCCCTCTGACCCTCACTCAGACCTCTGTGTTGATAAAAATCAATGTCCGCCAGTGCCCAGGTGTCAGCATCTGGGATAAAGGATTCGGGACCTTGCCTGGGGCAGAAGGCAGCCTAGGTCAGCGGGTAGCTGGAAGTCTAGTGACTTGTGACACTGCTGCCAGTGACAAATGGTGACTCCCACACTCACATATCCCCTGGTGGCAGAATGCTAGTGATGGGTGGAGAAACATCGCTCCGGAGCACACGTTTAATGGGGCACCAGCCAAAGCAAAGGCCAGGGCCAGTAGTGGACATCGTGGAGCTGAATGGCGAGCCAGTGAAGGGCCCAAGGATCCCTCCTGTATGTGGCGAACAGGTCATCCGTGTCCCCACGTCCATCAACCATTGCACTGCTGGGGCCCAGGCTGCCAGGATTTCGGCCTTGCCTTCGGAGCCCGGCCACATAGGCAGCCTTGCACCGGAGGCGGGGACGTGTAGACAGCAAAAATTTGGAAACTGGCAGTGTTTCCTCGATTTCCCTGGCATCGGCCTCTTTGAGCGGCTTGCTTTTTTTCCTGGTAGGATAGGGCCCTGACGGAGAAAGGCAGGATTACGTGTGCAGGAAAAGTGTGTGTTGAGAGGGTGACGACGTTGAGACCACGTTGGGATCTTTAGTCCCAGGAAAGGCCCCTGGCGGGTGTGGGTCAATGTTCTCTACCCATCCCCCTTGGCGGGGGGAGGTTTTCACCATACAAAGCAGCAGCGCAATTATTCGTCGCCGGGGAGGTTGCATCTGCCCACAAGCTCCCCCTGGCCTGGGTCCGCCCCTACTGTATTGCGCGTGTCAGTCAACAGAAGCTAAGACCTTCCAGAGAGACTACCTGCTATTCTGTCCCCACGGGGAAGCAGTACAGCCAGAAGCCTCCCCCGTTCCATCTCTAGGCTCTCTCTCAGGCCCCTCATACTTGTGATGTGTCTCAGGGGTAGAATGAAGAGATTCCTCTGAGTGAACACATACGTGAGAGGCCACAGATGCTGAGGAAGGGTGCCTTGCCTAGTGATATCCTAGCGTAAGTGGAAAAGAGGTACCTGCCTGCTGTCCCAGTGTGTCGAACGTGTTCACATCAGGGGTTGCCTACTGTGAAGTTATTCCCTGGGTGCCCTGGATTTTGTGGCCAAAGACGCAAGGGGGCGTTGTCTGTCCATGGGTAAAATGGAGGGCTCTGCGGAACTGGCCGGTTAGGCTGGACCTCTCCTATTGGCTGAGTGTTTGTGACTCGTCCCCGTCCGAAGTTCCGCCCAGCCTTCCGGTGGCTGTCAGCATGGTGATTGGGAAAGAAACCTTAGGCCCCACACTCAGCCCTCACCTGGCCTACCTGGCCTCATTACCCTCATCTAGACCGCTGTGTGGATGAAAGAAAGGATGTCGGCCAGTGAGCACGTGTCCTGATTTCCTTGGAAGGATTAGGTTCCTTGCCTGGGCAGAAGACAGCCAAGGTCAGCCTGAGCCTAGACACCTAGTGACCTGTGACACTGCAGCCAGTGATAGATGTTGATGTCCACGCTCAGGTATCCGCAGGTGGCGGATTCAGTGTGGTGGGAAGAGAAGTGGAAGTAGAGATGACACACTCACGAGGGCAGGGGCCAAAGGTCAGGGAAAATAGCTGAGGTCGTGGAGCTCTAGCGGAGCCAGTCTAGGGCCCAGGCCTCCTTGCTGTACGAGGCAAAGAGGTGTTCCATATGCCGCCATCCGTAGACTGTGGACGGCTGGGGCCCTGGATGCCCTGATTTCGTCCTTGTCTACCGAGAAGTGACGCACATGCAGTGTGCCACCGGAGGCTGTGGAGCAGCAGAGGGCAAAATCCTGAAAATGGGTGCTTCAGTTGACTTGGCCTGTGCTCTCCTTTGGCTGAGTGACATCGTGTGTTTCCTAGCAGGTGAAGACATTCGTGGAGAGAGGCGGTTTCCATCCGTGCAGGCAAAGTGTGTGCTGAGATAATGAGTTCCTGGAGACCAGGGTGGACTCTTCAGACCGAGAATAGGCCTCTGGCAGGTATGTGTCAATGTTTTCTGCCCATGGCACTCAGCCGGTTATTTGCATAGAATGTTAGGAGCGGAATTAGTAGTCTCCGGAGAGGCTGCCACTTGTCAGCGAGCTTAACCTGGCCAGGTCCGCCCATGATGTAGCTCCCCAATCAATCACTGCTCTCTAGACCTTCCAGATAGACTACCAGAACTTCTCTCGCCATGGGGAAGCAGTAGAGCCAGAGGCCTTCCCCCTTTGCTCTTTCGTCTCTAGGCCCTCTGTCAGGCACTCCAAGGTATGAAGTGACAAGGGGGAGAAGGAAGAGATTTCAGAGAACGAAGACAAGCAGAGAGAGAGAGAGAGAGGCAAGAGATGCTGAGTGGGGATGCCTTGCCTACTGATATCCTCAGGAAAGTGGGAAAGAGGTACCTGGCGTGCTCTGCCAATGCCCTGAAGCAGTCCGCACCAGGGGCTCCCTTGTGCCTGCGTAGCCTTTCCCGGGGCGTGCTCAAATCCTGTGGCCACTAGGGGTCATAGGTCACAATGGAGGGCCCTGTGTCATCTGCCTGGCGGGCCGGATCTCTGCCATTGGCTCAGTCTTGTCACCAGGCCCATCCCAAGCTCCGCCCACTCTTGCGGTGGGGGGACTGTCTCTATGGTGATGGCAAAGAAGCCTCAGCCCCGCCCACCTGGCCTTCACTTCACCTACCTGGCCCTCTGACCCTCACTCAGACCTCTGTGTTGATAAAAATCAATGTCCGCCAGTGCCCAGGTGTCAGCATCTGGGATAAAGGATTCGGGACCTTGCCTGGGGCAAAAGGCAGCCTAGGTCAGCGGGTAGCTGGAAGTCTAGTGACTTGTGACGCTGCTGCCAGTGACAAATGGTGACTCCCACACTCACATATCCCCTGGTGGCAGAACGCTAGTGATGGGTGGAGAAACATCGCTCCGGAGCACACGTTTAATGGGGCACCAGCCAAAGCAAAGGCCAGGGCCAGTAGTGGACGTCGTGGAGCTGAATGGCGAGTCAGTGAAGGGCCCAAGGATCCCTCCTGTATGTGGCGAACAGGTCATCTGTGTCCCCACGTCCATCAACCATTGCACTGCTGGGGCCCAGGCTGCCAGGATTTCGGCCTTGCCTTCGGAGCCCGGCCACATAGGCAGCCTTGCACCGGAGGCGGGGACGTGTAGACAGCAAAAATTTGGAAACTGGCAGTGTTTCCTCGATTTCCCTGGCATCGGCCTTTTAGAGCGGCTTGCTTTTTTTCCTGGTAGGATAGGGCCCTGACGGAGAAAGGCAGGATTACGTGTGCAGGAAAGGTGTGTGTTGAGAGGGTGACGACGTTGAGACCACGTTGGGATCTTTAGTCCCAGGAAAGGCCCCTGGCGGGTGTGGGTCAATGTTCTCTACCCATCCCCCTTGGCGGGGGGAGGTTTTCACCATACAAAGCAGCAGCGCAATTATTCGTCGCCGGAGAGGTTGCATCTGCCCACAAGCTCCCCCTGGCCAGGGTCCGCCCCTACTGTATTGCGCGTGTCAGTCAACAGAAGCTAAGACCTTCCAGAGAGACTACCTGCTATTCTGTCCCCACGGGGAAGCAGTACAGCCAGAAGCCTCCCCCGTTCCATCTCTAGGCTCTCTCTCAGGCCCCTCATACTTGTGATGTGTCTCAGGGGTAGAATGAAGAGATTCCTCTGAGTGAACACATACGTGAGAGGCCACAGATGCTGAGGAAGGGCGCCTTGCCTAGTGATATCCTAGCGTAAGTGGAAAAGAGGTACCTGCCTGCTGTCCCAGTGTGTCGAACGTGTTCACATCAGGGGTTGCCTACTGTGAAGTTATTCCCTGGGTGCCCTGGATTTTGTGGCCAAAGACGCAAGGGGCCGTTGTCTGTCCATGGGTAAAATGGAGGGCTCTGCGGAACTGGCCGGTTAGGCTGGACCTCTCCTATTGGCTGAGTGTTTGTGACTCGTCCCCGTCCGAAGTTCCGCCCAGCCTTCCGGTGGCTGTCAGCATGGTGATTGGGAAAGAAACCTTAGGCCCCACACTCAGCCCTCACCTGGCCTACCTGGCCTCTTTCCCCTCATCTAGACCGCTGTGTGGATGAAAGAAAGGATGTCGGCCAGTGAGCACGTGTCCTGATTTCCTTGGAAGGATTAGGTTCCTTGCCTGGGCAGAAGACAGCCAAGGTCAGCCTGAGCCTAGACACCTAGTGACCTGTGACACTGCAGCCAGTGATAGATGTTGATGTCCACGCTCAGGTATCCGCAGGTGGCGGATTCAGTGTGGTGGGAAGAGAAGTGGAAGTAGAGATGACACACTCACGAGGGCACGGTCCAAAGGTCAGGGAAAATAGCTGAGGTCGTGGAGCTCTAGCGGAGCCAGTCTAGGGCCCAGGTCTCCCTGCTGTACGAGGCAAAGAGGTGATCCATATGCCGCCATCCGTAGATTCTGGACGGCTGGGGCCCTGGATGCCCGGATTTCGGCCTCGTCTACCGAGAAGTGACGCACATGCAGTGTGCCACCGGAGGCTGTGGAGCAGCAGAGGGCAAAATCTTGAAAATGGGGGCTTCAGTTGACTTGGCCTGTGCTCTCCTTTGGCTGAGTGACATCGTGTGTTTCCTAGCAGGTGAAGACATTCGTGGAGAGAGGCGGTTTCCATGCGTGCAGGCAAAGTGTGTGCTGAGATGATGAGTTGCAGGGGAGACCAGGGTGGACTCTCCAGACCCAGAATAGGCCTCTGGCAGGTATGTGTCAATGTTTTCTGCCCATGGCACTCAGCCGGTTATTTGCATAGAATGTTAGGAGCGGAATTAGTAGTCTCCGGAGAGGCTGCCACTTGTCAGCGAGCTTCACCTGGCCAGGTCCCACGGTGATGTCAAGCTTCACCTGGCCAGGTCCGCCCGTGATGTAGCTCCCCAATCAATCACTACTCTCTAGACCTTCCAGATAGACTCCCAGAACTTCTCTCCCCATGGGCAAGCAGTAGAGCCAGAGGCCTTCCCCCTTTGCTCTTTGGTCTCTAGGCCCTCTGTCAGGCACTCCAAGGTGTGAAGTGACAAGGGGGAGAAGGAAGAGATTTCAGAGAACGAAGACAAGCAGAGAGAGAGAGAGAGGCAAGAGATGCTGAGTGGGGATGCCTTGCCTACTGATATCCTCAGGAAAGTGGGAAAGAGGTACCTGGCGTGCTCTGCCAATGCCCTGAAGCAGTCCGCACCAGGGGCTCCCTTGTGCCTGCGTAGCCTTTCCCGGGGCGTGCTCAAATCCTGTGGCCACTAGGGGTCATAGGTCACAATGGAGGGCCCTGTGTCATCTGCCTGGCGGGCCGGATCTCTGCCATTGGCTCAGTCTTGTCACCAGGCCCATCCCAAGCTCCGCCCACTCTTGCGGTGGGGGGACTGTCTCTATGGTGATGGCAAAGAAGCCTCAGCCCCGCCCACCTGGCCTTCACTTCACCTACCTGGCCCTCTGACCCTCACTCAGACCTCTGTGTTGATAAAAATCAATGTCCGCCAGTGCCCAGGTGTCAGCATCTGGGATAAAGGATTCGGGACCTTGCCTGGGGCAGAAGGCAGCCTAGGTCAGCGGGTAGCTGGAAGTCTAGTGACTTGTGACACTGCTGCCAGTGACAAATGGTGACTCCCACACTCACATATCCCCTGGTGGCAGAATGCTAGTGATGGGTGGAGAAACATCGCTCCGGAGCACACGTTTAATGGGGCACCAGCCAAAGCAAAGGCCAGGGCCAGTAGTGGACATCGTGGAGCTGAATGGCGAGCCAGTGAAGGGCCCAAGGATCCCTCCTGTATGTGGCGAACAGGTCATCCGTGTCCCCACGTCCATCAACCATTGCACTGCTGGGGCCCAGGCTGCCAGGATTTCGGCCTTGCCTTCGGAGCCCGGCCACATAGGCAGCCTTGCACCGGAGGCGGGGACGTGTAGACAGCAAAAATTTGGAAACTGGCAGTGTTTCCTCGATTTCCCTGGCATCGGCCTCTTTGAGCGGCTTGCTTTTTTTCCTGGTAGGATAGGGCCCTGACGGAGAAAGGCAGGATTACGTGTGCAGGAAAAGAGTGTGTTGAGAGGGTGACGACGTTGAGACCACGTTGGGATCTTTAGTCCCAGGAAAGGCCCCTGGCGGGTGTGGGTCAATGTTCTCTACCCATCCCCCTTGGCGGGGGGAGGTTTTCACCATACAAAGCAGCAGCGCAATTATTCGTCGCCGGGGAGGTTGCATCTGCCCACAAGCTCCCCCTGGCCTGGGTCCGCCCCTACTGTATTGCGCGTGTCAGTCAACAGAAGCTAAGACCTTCCAGAGAGACTACCTGCTATTCTGTCCCCACGGGGAAGCAGTACAGCCAGAAGCCTCCCCCGTTCCATCTCTAGGCTCTCTCTCAGGCCCCTCATACTTGTGATGTGTCTCAGGGGTAGAATGAAGAGATTCCTCTGAGTGAACACATACGTGAGAGGCCACAGATGCTGAGGAAGGGTGCCTTGCCTAGTGATATCCTAGCGTAAGTGGAAAAGAGGTACCTGCCTGCTGTCCCAGTGTGTCGAACGTGTTCACATCAGGGGTTGCCTACTGTGAAGTTATTCCCTGGGTGCCCTGGATTTTGTGGCCAAAGACGCAAGGGGGCGTTGTCTGTCCATGGGTAAAATGGAGGGCTCTGCGGAACTGGCCGGTTAGGCTGGACCTCTCCTATTGGCTGAGTGTTTGTGACTCGTCCCCGTCCGAAGTTCCGCCCAGCCTTCCGGTGGCTGTCAGCATGGTGATTGGGAAAGAAACCTTAGGCCCCACACTCAGCCCTCACCTGGCCTACCTGGCCTCATTACCCTCATCTAGACCGCTGTGTGGATGAAAGAAAGGATGTCGGCCAGTGAGCACGTGTCCTGATTTCCTTGGAAGGATTAGGTTCCTTGCCTGGGCAGAAGACAGCCAAGGTCAGCCTGAGCCTAGACACCTAGTGACCTGTGACACTGCAGCCAGTGATAGATGTTGATGTCCACGCTCAGGTATCCGCAGGTGGCGGATTCAGTGTGGTGGGAAGAGAAGTGGAAGTAGAGATGACACACTCACGAGGGCAGGGGCCAAAGGTCAGGGAAAATAGCTGAGGTCGTGGAGCTCTAGCGGAGCCAGTCTAGGGCCCAGGCCTCCTTGCTGTACGAGGCAAAGAGGTGTTCCATATGCCGCCATCCGTAGACTGTGGACGGCTGGGGCCCTGGATGCCCTGATTTCGTCCTTGTCTACCGAGAAGTGACGCACATGCAGTGTGCCACCGGAGGCTGTGGAGCAGCAGAGGGCAAAATCCTGAAAATGGGGGCTTCAGTTGACTTGGCCTGTGCTCTCCTTTGGCTGAGTGACATCGTGTGTTTCCTAGCAGGTGAAGACATTCGTGGAGAGAGGCGGTTTCCATGCGTGCAGGCAAAGTGTGTGCTGAGATAATGAGTTCCTGGAGACCAGGGTGGACTCTTCAGACCGAGAATAGGCCTCTGGCAGGTATGTGTCAATGTTTTCTGCCCATGGCACTCAGCCGGTTATTTGCATAGAATGTTAGGAGCGGAATTAGTAGTCTCCGGAGAGGCTGCCACTTGTCAGCGAGCTTCACCTGGCCAGGTCCCACGGTGATGTCAAGCTTCACCTGGCCAGGTCCGCCCGTGATGTAGCTCCCCAATCAATCACTACTCTCTAGACCTTCCAGATAGACTCCCAGAACTTCTCTCCCCATGGGCAAGCAGTAGAGCCAGAGGCCTTCCCCCTTTGCTCTTTGGTCTCTAGGCCCTCTGTCAGGCACTCCAAGGTGTGAAGTGACAAGGGGGAGAAGGAAGAGATTTCAGAGAACGAAGACAAGCAGAGAGAGAGAGAGAGAGGCAAGAGATGCTGAGTGGGGATGCCTTGCCTACTGATATCCTCAGGAAAGTGGGAAAGAGGTACCTGGCGTGCTCTGCTAATGCCCTGAAGCAGTCCGCACCAGGGGCTCCCTTGTGCCTGCGTAGCCTTTCCCGGGGCGTGCTCAAATCCTGTGGCCACTAGGGGTCATAGGTCACAATGGAGGGCCCTGTGTCATCTGCCTGGCGGGCCGGATCTCTGCCATTGGCTCAGTCTTGTCACCAGGCCCATCCCAAGCTCCGCCCACTCTTGCGGTGGGGGGACTGTCTCTATGGTGATGGCAAAGAAGCCTCAGCCCCGCCCACCTGGCCTTCACTTCACCTACCTGGCCCTCTGACCCTCACTCAGACCTCTGTGTTGATAAAAATCAATGTCCGCCAGTGCCCAGGTGTCAGCATCTGGGATAAAGGATTCGGGACCTTGCCTGGGGCAGAAGGCAGCCTAGGTCAGCGGGTAGCTGGAAGTCTAGTGACTTGTGACACTGCTGCCAGTGACAAATGGTGACTCCCACACTCACATATCCCTGGTGGCAGAACGCTACTGATGGGTGGAGAAACATCGCTCCGGAGCACACGTTTAATGGGGCACCAGCCAAAGCAAAGGCCAGGGCCAGTAGTGGACGTCGTGGAGCTGAATGGCGAGCCAGTGAAGGGCCCAAGGATCCCTCCTGTATGTGGCGAACAGGTCATCTGTGTCCCCACGTCCATCAACCATTGCACTGCTGGGGCCCAGGCTGCCAGGATTTCGGCCTTGCCTTCGGAGCCCGGCCACATAGGCAGCCTTGCACCGGAGGCGGGGACGTGTAGACAGCAAAAATTTGGAAACTGGCAGTGTTTCCTCGATTTCCCTGGCATCGGCCTTTTTGAGCGGCTTGCTTTTTTTCCTGGTAGGATAGGGCCCTGACGGAGAAAGGCAGGATTACGTGTGCAGGAAAGGTGTGTGTTGAGAGGGTGACGACGTTGAGACCACGTTGGGATCTTTAGTCCCAGGAAAGGCCCCTGGCGGGTGTGGGTCAATGTTCTCTACCCATCCCCCTTGGCGGGGGGAGGTTTTCACCATACAAAGCAGCAGCGCAATTATTCGTCGCCGGAGAGGTTGCATCTGCCCACAAGCTCCCCCTGGCCAGGGTCCGCCCCTACTGTATTGCGCGTGTCAGTCAACAGAAGCTAAGACCTTCCAGAGAGACTACCTGCTATTCTGTCCCCACGGGGAAGCAGTACAGCCAGAAGCCTCCCCCGTTCCATCTCTAGGCTCTCTCTCAGGCCCCTCATACTTGTGATGTGTCTCAGGGGTAGAATGAAGAGATTCCTCTGAGTGAACACATACGTGAGAGGCCACAGATGCTGAGGAAGGGCGCCTTGCCTAGTGATATCCTAGCGTAAGTGGAAAAGAGGTACCTGCCTGCTGTCCCAGTGTGTCGAACGTGTTCACATCAGGGGTTGCCTACTGTGAAGTTATTCCCTGGGTGCCCTGGATTTTGTGGCCAAAGACGCAAGGGGCCGTTGTCTGTCCATGGGTAAAATGGAGGGCTCTGCGGAACTGGCCGGTTAGGCTGGACCTCTCCTATTGGCTGAGTGTTTGTGACTCGTCCCCGTCCGAAGTTCCGCCCAGCCTTCTGGTGGCTGTCAGCATGGTGATTGGGAAAGAAGCCTTAGGCCCCACACTCAGCCCTCACCTGGCCTACCTGGCCTCTTTCCCCTCATCTAGACCGCTGTGTGGATGAAAGAAAGGATGTCGGCCAGTGAGCACGTGTCCTGATTTCCTTGGAAGGATTAGGTTCCTTGCCTGGGCAGAAGACAGCCAAGGTCAGCCTGAGCCTAGACACCTAGTGACCTGTGACACTGCAGCCAGTGATAGATGTTGATGTCCACGCTCAGGTATCCGCAGGTGGCGGATTCAGTGTGGTGGGAAGAGAAGTGGAAGTAGAGATGACACACTCACGAGGGCACGGTCCAAAGGTCAGGGAAAATAGCTGAGGTCGTGGAGCTCTAGCGGAGCCAGTCTAGGGCCCAGGTCTCCCTGCTGTACGAGGCAAAGAGGTGATCCATATGCCGCCATCCGTAGATTCTGGACGGCTGGGGCCCTGGATGCCCGGATTTCGGCCTCGTCTACCGAGAAGTGACGCACATGCAGTGTGCCACCGGAGGCTGTGGAGCAGCAGAGGGCAAAATCTTGAAAATGGGGGCTTCAGTTGACTTGGCCTGTGCTCTCCTTTGGCTGAGTGACATCGTGTGTTTCCTACCAGGTGAAGACATTCGTGGAGAGAGGCGGTTTCCATGCGTGCAGGCAAAGTGTGTGCTGAGATGATGAGTTGCAGGGGAGACCAGGGTGGACTCTCCAGACCCAGAATAGGCCTCTGGCAGGTATGTGTCAATGTTTTCTGCCCATGGCACTCAGCCGGTTATTTGCATAGAATGTTAGGAGCGGAATTAGTAGTCTCCGGAGAGGCTGCCGCTTGTCAGCGAGCTTCACCTGGCCAGGTCCCACGGTGATGTCAAGCTTCACCTGGCCAGGTCCGCCCGTGATGTAGCTCCCCAATCAATCACTACTCTCTAGACCTTCCAGATAGACTCCCAGAACTTCTCTCCCCATGGGCAAGCAGTAGAGCCAGAGGCCTTCCCCCTTTGCTCTTTGGTCTCTAGGCCCTCTGTCAGGCACTCCAAGGTGTGAAGTGACAAGGGGGAGAAGGAAGAGATTTCAGAGAACGAAGACAAGCAGAGAGAGACAGAGAGAGGCAAGAGATGCTGAGTGGGGATGCCTTGCCTACTGATATCCTCAGGAAAGTGGGAAAGAGGTACCTGGCGTGCTCTGCCAATGCCCTGAAGCAGTCCGCACCAGGGGCTCCCTTGTGCCTGCGTAGCCTTTCCCGGGGCGTGCTCAAATCCTGTGGCCACTAGGGGTCATAGGTCACAATGGAGGGCCCTGTGTCATCTGCCTGGCGGGCCGGATCTCTGCCATTGGCTCAGTCTTGTCACCAGGCCCATCCCAAGCTCCGCCCACTCTTGCGGTGGGGGGACTGTCTCTATGGTGATGGCAAAGAAGCCTCAGCCCCGCCCACCTGGCCTTCACTTCACCTACCTGGCCCTCTGACCCTCACTCAGACCTCTGTGTTGATAAAAATCAATGTCCGCCAGTGCCCAGGTGTCAGCATCTGGGATAAAGGATTCGGGACCTTGCCTGGGGCAGAAGGCAGCCTAGGTCAGCGGGTAGCTGGAAGTCTAGTGACTTGTGACGCTGCTGCCAGTGACAAATGGTGACTCCCACACTCACATATCCCCTGGTGGCAGAACGCTAGTGATGGGTGGAGAAACATCGCTCCGGAGCACACGTTTAATGGGGCACCAGCCAAAGCAAAGGCCAGGGCCAGTAGTGGACGTCGTGGAGCTGAATGTCGAGCCAGTGAAGGGCCCAAGGATCCCTCCTGTATGTGGCGAACAGGTCATCCGTGTCCCCACGTCCATCAACCATTGCACTGCTGGGGCCCAGGCTGCCAGGATTTCGGCCTTGCCTTCGGAGCCCGGCCACATAGGCAGCCTTGCACCGGAGGCGGGGACGTGTAGACAGCAAAAATTTGGAAACTGGCAGTGTTTCCTCGATTTCCCTGGCATGGGCCTTTTTGAGCGGCTTGCTT
Source organism: Loxodonta africana (assembly GCF_030014295.1). Taxonomy (NCBI): domain Eukaryota; kingdom Metazoa; phylum Chordata; class Mammalia; order Proboscidea; family Elephantidae; genus Loxodonta; species Loxodonta africana. The sequence continues at coordinate 633,809 of NW_026974875.1, read as the reverse complement.
TTTTTCCTGGTAGGATAGGGCCCTGACGGAGAAAGGCAGGATTACGTGTGCAGGAAAGGTGTGTGTTGAGAGGGTGACGACGTTGAGACCACGTTGGGATCTTTAGTCCCAGGAAAGGCCCCTGGCGGGTGTGGGTCAATGTTCTCTACCCATCCCCCTTGGCGGGGGGAGGTTTTCACCATACAAAGCAGCAGCGCAATTATTCGTCGCCGGAGAGGTTGCATCTGCCCACAAGCTCCCCCTGGCCAGGGTCCGCCCCTACTGTATTGCGCGTGTCAGTCAACAGAAGCTAAGACCTTCCAGAGAGACTACCTGCTATTCTGTCCCCACGGGGAAGCAGTACAGCCAGAAGCCTCCCCCGTTCCATCTCTAGGCTCTCTCTCAGGCCCCTCATACTTGTGATGTGTCTCAGGGGTAGAATGAAGAGATTCCTCTGAGTGAACACATACGTGAGAGGCCACAGATGCTGAGGAAGGGCGCCTTGCCTAGTGATATCCTAGCGTAAGTGGAAAAGAGGTACCTGCCTGCTGTCCCAGTGTGTCGAACGTGTTCACATCAGGGGTTGCCTACTGTGAAGTTATTCCCTGGGTGCCCTGGATTTTGTGGCCAAAGACGCAAGGGGCCGTTGTCTGTCCATGGGTAAAATGGAGGGCTCTGCGGAACTGGCCGGTTAGGCTGGACCTCTCCTATTGGCTGAGTGTTTGTGACTCGTCCCCGTCCGAAGTTCCGCCCAGCCTTCCGGTGGCTGTCACCATGGTGATTGGGAAAGAAGCCTTAGGCCCCACACTCAGCCCTCACCTGGCCTACCTGGCCTCATTACCCTCATCTAGACCACTGTGTGGATGAAAGAAAGGATGTCGGCCAGTGAGCACGTGTCCTGATTTCCTTGGAAGGATTAGGTTCCTTGCCTGGGCAGAAGACAGCCAAGGTCAGCCTGAGCCTAGACACCTAGTGACCTGTGACACTGCAGCCAGTGATAGATGTTGATGTCCACGCTCAGGTATCCGCAGGTGGCGGATTCAGTGTGGTGGGAAGAGAAGTGGAAGTAGAGATGACACACTCACGAGGGCACAGGCCAAAGGTCAGGGAAAATAGCTGAGGTCGTGGAGCTCTAGCGGAGCCAGTCTAGGGCCCAGGCCTCCCTGCTGTACGAGGCAAAGAGGTGATCCATATGCCGCCATCCGTAGATTCTGGACGGCTGGGGCCCTGGATGCCCGGATTTCGGCCTCGTCTACCGAGAAGTGACGCACATGCAGTGTGCCACCGGAGGCTGTGGAGCAGCAGAGGGCAAAATCTTGAAAATGGGGGCTTCAGTTGACTTGGCCTGTGCTCTCCTTTGGCTGAGTGACATCGTGTGTTTCCTAGCAGGTGAAGACATTCGTGGAGAGAGGCGGTTTCCATGCGTGCAGGCAAAGTGTGTGCTGAGATGATGAGTTGCAGGGGAGACCAGGGTGGACTCTCCAGACCCAGAATAGGCCTCTGGCAGGTATGTGTCAATGTTTTCTGCCCATGGCACTCAGCCGGTTATTTGCATAGAATGTTAGGAGCGGAATTAGTAGTCTCCGGAGAGGCTGCCACTTGTCAGCGAGCTTAACCTGGCCAGGTCCGCCCATGATGTAGCTCCCCAATCAATCACTGCTCTCTAGACCTTCCAGATAGACTACCAGAACTTCTCTCGCCATGGGGAAGCAGTAGAGCCAGAGGCCTTCCCCCTTTGCTCTTTCGTCTCTAGGCCCTCTGTCAGGCACTCCAAGGTATGAAGTGACAAGGGGGAGAAGGAAGAGATTTCAGAGAACGAAGACAAGCAGAGAGAGAGAGAGAGAGGCAAGAGATGCTGAGTGGGGATGCCTTGCCTACTGATATCCTCAGGAAAGTGGGAAAGAGGTACCTGGCGTGCTCTGCCAATGCCCTGAAGCAGTCCGCTCCAGGGGCTCCCTTGTGCCTGCGTAGCCTTTCCCGGGGCGTGCTCAAATCCTGTGGCCACTAGGGGTCATAGGTCACAATGGAGGGCCCTGTGTCATCTGCCTGGCGGGCCGGATCTCTGCCATTGGCTCAGTCTTGTCACCAGGCCCATCCCAAGCTCCGCCCACTCTTGCGGTGGGGGGACTGTCTCTATGGTGATGGCAAAGAAGCCTCAGCCCCGCCCACCTGGCCTTGACTTCACCTACCTGGCCCTCTGACCCTCACTCAGACCTCTGTGTTGATAAAAATCAATGTCCGCCAGTGCCCAGGTGTCAGCATCTGGGATAAAGGATTCGGGACCTTGCCTGGGGCAAAAGGCAGCCTAGGTCAGCGGGTAGCTGGAAGTCTAGTGACTTGTGACGCTGCTGCCAGTGACAAATGGTGACTCCCACACTCACATATCCCCTGGTGGCAGAACGCTAGTGATGGGTGGAGAAACATCGCTCCGGAGCACACGTTTAATGGGGCACCAGCCAAAGCAAAGGCCAGGGCCAGTAGTGGACGTCGTGGAGCTGAATGTCGAGCCAGTGAAGGGCCCAAGGATCCCTCCTGTATGTGGCGAACAGGTCATCCGTGTCCCCACGTCCATCAACCATTGCACTGCTGGGGCCCAGGCTGCCAGGATTTCGGCCTTGCCTTCGGAGCCCGGCCACATAGGCAGCCTTGCACCGGAGGCGGGGACGTGTAGACAGCAAAAATTTGGAAACTGGCAGTGTTTCCTCGATTTCCCTGGCATGGGCCTTTTTGAGCGGCTTGCTTTTTTTCCTGGTAGGATAGGGCCCTGACGGAGAAAGGCAGGATTACGTGTGCAGGAAAGGTGTGTGTTGAGAGGGTGACGACGTTGAGACCACGTTGGGATCTTTAGTCCCAGGAAAGGCCCCTGGCGGGTGTGGGTCAATGTTCTCTACCCATCCCCCTTGGCGGGGGGAGGTTTTCACCATACAAAGCAGCAGCGCAATTATTCGTCGCCGGAGAGGTTGCATCTGCCCACAAGCTCCCCCTGGCCAGGGTCCGCCCCTACTGTATTGCGCGTGTCAGTCAACAGAAGCTAAGACCTTCCAGAGAGACTACCTGCTATTCTGTCCCCACGGGGAAGCAGTACAGCCAGAAGCCTCCCCCGTTCCATCTCTAGGCTCTCTCTCAGGCCCCTCATACTTGTGATGTGTCTCAGGGGTAGAATGAAGAGATTCCTCTGAGTGAACACATACGTGAGAGGCCACAGATGCTGAGGAAGGGCGCCTTGCCTAGTGATATCCTAGCGTAAGTGGAAAAGAGGTACCTGCCTGCTGTCCCAGTGTGTCGAACGTGTTCACATCAGGGGTTGCCTACTGTGAAGTTATTCCCTGGGTGCCCTGGATTTTGTGGCCAAAGACGCAAGGGGCCGTTGTCTGTCCATGGGTAAAATGGAGGGCTCTGCGGAACTGGCCGGTTAGGCTGGACCTCTCCTATTGGCTGAGTGTTTGTGACTCGTCCCCGTCCGAAGTTCCGCCCAGCCTTCCGGTGGCTGTCACCATGGTGATTGGGAAAGAAGCCTTAGGCCCCACACTCAGCCCTCACCTGGCCTACCTGGCCTCATTACCCTCATCTAGACCACTGTGTGGATGAAAGAAAGGATGTCGGCCAGTGAGCACGTGTCCTGATTTCCTTGGAAGGATTAGGTTCCTTGCCTGGGCAGAAGACAGCCAAGGTCAGCCTGAGCCTAGACACCTAGTGACCTGTGACACTGCAGCCAGTGATAGATGTTGATGTCCACGCTCAGGTATCCGCAGGTGGCGGATTCAGTGTGGTGGGAAGAGAAGTGGAAGTAGAGATGACACACTCACGAGGGCACAGGCCAAAGGTCAGGGAAAATAGCTGAGGTCGTGGAGCTCTAGCGGAGCCAGTCTAGGGCCCAGGCCTCCCTGCTGTACGAGGCAAAGAGGTGATCCATATGCCGCCATCCGTAGATTCTGGACGGCTGGGGCCCTGGATGCCCGGATTTCGGCCTCGTCTACCGAGAAGTGACGCACATGCAGTGTGCCACCGGAGGCTGTGGAGCAGCAGAGGGCAAAATCTTGAAAATGGGGGCTTCAGTTGACTTGGCCTGTGCTCTCCTTTGGCTGAGTGACATCGTGTGTTTCCTAGCAGGTGAAGACATTCGTGGAGAGAGGCGGTTTCCATGCGTGCAGGCAAAGTGTGTGCTGAGATGATGAGTTGCAGGGGAGACCAGGGTGGACTCTCCAGACCCAGAATAGGCCTCTGGCAGGTATGTGTCAATGTTTTCTGCCCATGGCACTCAGCCGGTTATTTGCATAGAATGTTAGGAGCGGAATTAGTAGTCTCCGGAGAGGCTGCCACTTGTCAGCGAGCTTCACCTGGCCAGGTCCCACGGTGATGTCAAGCTTCACCTGGCCAGGTCCGCCCGTGATGTAGCTCCCCAATCAATCACTACTCTCTAGACCTTCCAGATAGACTCCCAGAACTTCTCTCCCCATGGGCAAGCAGTAGAGCCAGAGGCCTTCCCCCTTTGCTCTTTGGTCTCTAGGCCCTCTGTCAGGCACTCCAAGGTGTGAAGTGACAAGGAGGAGAAGGAAGAGATTTCAGAGAACGAAGACAAGCAGAGAGAGACAGAGAGAGGCAAGAGATGCTGAGTGGGGATGCCTTGCCTACTGATATCCTCAGGAAAGTGGGAAAGAGGTACCTGGCGTGCTCTGCCAATGCCCTGAAGCAGTCCGCACCAGGGGCTCCCTTGTGCCTGCGTAGCCTTTCCCGGGGCGTGCTCAAATCCTGTGGCCACTAGGGGTCATAGGTCCCAATGGAGGGCCCTGTGTCATCTGCCTGGCGGGCCGGATCTCTGCCATTGGCTCAGTCTTGTCACCAGGCCCATCCCAAGCTCCGCCCACTCTTGCGGTGGGGGGACTGTCTCTATGGTGATGGCAAAGAAGCCTCAGCCCCGCCCACCTGGCCTTCACTTCACCTACCTGGCCCTCTGACCCTCACTCAGACCTCTGTGTTGATAAAAATCAATGTCCGCCAGTGCCCAGGTGTCAGCATCTGGGATAAAGGATTCGGGACCTTGCCTGGGGCAGAAGGCAGCCTAGGTCAGCGGGTAGCTGGAAGTCTAGTGACTTGTGACACTGCTGCCAGTGACAAATGGTGACTCCCACACTCACATATCCCCTGGTGGCAGAATGCTAGTGATGGGTGGAGAAACATCGCTCCGGAGCACACGTTTAATGGGGCACCAGCCAAAGCAAAGGCCAGGGACAGTAGTGGACGTCGTGGAGCTGAATGACGAGCCAGTGAAGGGCCCAAGGATCCCTCCTGTATGTGGCGAACAGGTCATCCGTGTCCCCACGTCCATCAACCATTGGACTGCTGGGGCCCAGGCTGCCAGGATTTCGGCCTTGCCTTCGGAGCCCGGCCACATAGGCAGCCTTGCACCGGAGGCGGGGACGTGTAGACAGCAAAAATTTGGAAACTGGCAGTGTTTCCTCGATTTCCCTGGCGTCGGCCTTTTTGAGCAGCTTGCTTTTTTTCCTGGTAGGATAGGGCCCTGACGGAGAAAGGCAGGATTACGTGTGCAGGAAAGGTGTGTGTTGAGAGGGTGACGACGTTGAGACCACGTTGGGATCTTTAGTCCCAGGAAAGGCCCCTGGCGGGTGTGGGTCAATGTTCTCTACCCATCCCCCTTGGCGGGGGGAGGTTTTCACCATACAAAGCAGCAGCGCAATTATTCGTCGCCGGAGAGGTTGCATCTGCCCACAAGCTCCCCCTGGCCAGGGTCCGCCCCTACTGTATTGCGCGTGTCAGTCAACAGAAGCTAAGACCTTCCAGAGAGACTACCTGCTATTCTGTCCCCACGGGGAAGCAGTACAGCCAGAAGCCTCCCCCGTTCCATCTCTAGGCTCTCTCTCAGGCCCCTCATACTTGTGATGTGTCTCAGGGGTAGAATGAAGAGATTCCTCTGAGTGAACACATACGTGAGAGGCCACAGATGCTGAGGAAGGGCGCCTTGCCTAGTGATATCCTAGCGTAAGTGGAAAAGAGGTACCTGCCTGCTGTCCCAGTGTGTCGAACGTGTTCACATCAGGGGTTGCCTACTGTGAAGTTATTCCCTGGGTGCCCTGGATTTTGTGGCCAAAGACGCAAGGGGGCGTTGTCTGTCCATGGGTAAAATGGAGGGCTCTGCGGAACTGGCCGGTTAGGCTGGACCTCTCCTATTGGCTGAGTGTTTGTGACTCGTCCCCGTCCGAAGTTCCGCCCAGCCTTCCGGTGGCTGTCAGCATGGTGATTGGGAAAGAAGCCTTAGGCCCCACACTCAGCCCTCACCTGGCCTACCTGGCCTCATTACCCTCATCTAGACCGCTGTGTGGATGAAAGAAAGGATGTCGGCCAGTGAGCACGTGTCCTGATTTCCTTGGAAGGATTAGGTTCCTTGCCTGGGCAGAAGACAGCCAAGGTCAGCCTGAGCCTAGACACCTAGTGACCTGTGACACTGCAGCCAGTGATAGATGTTGATGTCCACGCTCAGGTATCCGCAGGTGGCGGATTCAGTGTGGTGGGAAGAGAAGTGGAAGTAGAGATGACACACTCACGAGGGCACGGTCCAAAGGTCAGGGAAAATAGCTGAGGTCGTGGAGCTCTAGCGGAGCCAGTCTAGGGCCCAGGCCTCCCTGCTGTACGAGGCAAAGAGGTGATCCATATGCCGCCATCCGTAGATTCTGGACGGCTGGGGCCCTGGATGCCCGGATTTCGGCCTCGTCTACCGAGAAGTGACGCACATGCAGTGTGCCACCGGAGGCTGTGGAGCAGCAGAGGGCAAAATCTTGAAAATGGGGGCTTCAGTTGACTTGGCCTGTGCTCTCCTTTGGCTGAGTGACATCGTGTGTTTCCTAGCAGGTGAAGACATTCGTGGAGAGAGGCGGTTTCCATGCGTGCAGGCAAAGTGTGTGCTGAGATGATGAGTTGCAGGGGAGACCAGGGTGGACTCTCCAGACCCAGAATAGGCCTCTGGCAGGTATGTGTCAATGTTTTCTGCCCATGGCACTCAGCCGGTTATTTGCATAGAATGTTAGGAGCGGAATTAGTAGTCTCCGGAGAGGCTGCCACTTGTCAGCGAGCTTCACCTGGCCAGGTCCCACGGTGATGTCAAGCTTCACCTGGCCAGGTCCGCCCGTGATGTAGCTCCCCAATCAATCACTACTCTCTAGACCTTCCAGATAGACTCCCAGAACTTCTCTCCCCATGGGCAAGCAGTAGAGCCAGAGGCCTTCCCCCTTTGCTCTTTCGTCTCTAGGCCCTCTGTCAGGCACTCCAAGGTGTGAAGTGACAAGGGGGAGAAGGAAGAGATTTCAGAGAACGAAGACAAGCAGAGAGAGACAGAGAGAGGCAAGAGATGCTGAGTGGGGATGCCTTGCCTACTGATATCCTCAGGAAAGTGGGAAAGAGGTACCTGGCGTGCTCTGCCAATGCCCTGAAGCAGTCCGCACCAGGGGCTCCCTTGTGCCTGCGTAGCCTTTCCCGGGGCGTGCTCAAATCCTGTGGCCACTAGGGGTCATAGGTCACAATGGAGGGCCCTGTGTCATCTGCCTGGCGGGCCGGATCTCTGCCATTGGCTCAGTCTTGTCACCAGGCCCATCCCAAGCTCCGCCCACTCTTGCGGTGGGGGGACTGTCTCTATGGTGATGGCAAAGAAGCCTCAGCCCCGCCCACCTGGCCTTGACTTCACCTACCTGGCCCTCTGACCCTCACTCAGACCTCTGTGTTGATAAAAATCAATGTCCGCCAGTGCCCAGGTGTCAGCATCTGGGATAAAGGATTCGGGACCTTGCCTGGGGCAGAAGGCAGCCTAGGTCAGCGGGTAGCTGGAAGTCTAGTGACTTGTGACGCTGCTGCCAGTGACAAATGGTGACTCCCACACTCACATATCCCCTGGTGGCAGAATGCTAGTGATGGGTGGAGAAACATCGCTCCGGAGCACACGTTTAATGGGGCACCAGCCAAAGCAAAGGCCAGGGCCAGTAGTGGACGTCGTGGAGCTGAATGGCGAGCCAGTGAAGGGCCCAAGGATCCCTCCTGTATGTGGCGAACAGGTCATCCGTGTCCCCACGTCCATCAACCATTGCACTGCTGGGGCCCAGGCTGCCAGGATTTCGGCCTTGCCTTCGGAGCCCGGCCACATAGGCAGCCTTGCACCGGAGGCGGGGACGTGTAGACAGCAAAAATTTGGAAACTGGCAGTGTTTCCTCGATTTCCCTGGCATGGGCCTCTTTGAGCGGCTTGCTTTTTTTCCTGGTAGGATAGGGCCCTGAAGGAGAAAGGCAGGATTACGTGTGCAGGAAAGGTGTGTGTTGAGAGGGTGACGACGTTGAGACCACGTTGGGATCTTTAGTCCCAGGAAAGGCCCCTGGCGGGTGTGGGTCAATGTTCTCTACCCATCCCCCTTGGCGGGGGGAGGTTTTCACCATACAAAGCAGCAGCGCAATTATTCGTCGCCGGGGAGGTTGCATCTGCCCACAAGCTCCCCCTGGCCTGGGTCCGCCCCTACTGTATTGCGCGTGTCAGTCAACAGAAGCTAAGACCTTCCAGAGAGACTACCTGCTATTCTGTCCCCACGGGGAAGCAGTACAGCCAGAAGCCTCCCCCGTTCCATCTCTAGGCTCTCTCTCAGGCCCCTCATACTTGTGATGTGTCTCAGGGGTAGAATGAAGAGATTCCTCTGAGTGAACACATACGTGAGAGGCCACAGATGCTGAGGAAGGGCGCCTTGCCTAGTGATATCCTAGCGTAAGTGGAAAAGAGGTACCTGCCTGCTGTCCCAGTGTGTCGAACGTGTTCACATCAGGGGTTGCCTACTGTGAAGTTATTCCCTGGGTGCCCTGGATTTTGTGGCCAAAGACGCAAGGGGCCGTTGTCTGTCCATGGGTAAAATGGAGGGCTCTGCGGAACTGGCCGGTTAGGCTGGACCTCTCCTATTGGCTGAGTGTTTGTGACTCGTTCCCGTCCGAAGTTCCGCCCAGCCTTCCGGTGGCTGTCAGCATGGTGATTGGGAAAGAAGCCTTAGGCCCCACACTCAGCCCTCACCTGGCCTACCTGGCCTCATTACCCTCATCTAGACCGCTGTGTGGATGAAAGAAAGGATGTCGGCCAGTGAGCACGTGTCCTGATTTCCTTGGAAGGATTAGGTTCCTTGCCTGGGCAGAAGACAGCCAAGGTCAGCCTGAGCCTAGACACCTAGTGACCTGTGACACTGCAGCCAGTGATAGATGTTGATGTCCACGCTCAGGTATCCGCAGGTGGCGGATTCAGTGTGGTGGGAAGAGAAGTGGAAGTAGAGATGACACACTCACGAGGGCAGGGGCCAAAGGTCAGGGAAAATAGCTGAGGTCGTGGAGCTCTAGCGGAGCCAGTCTAGGGCCCAGGCCTCCTTGCTGTACGAGGCAAAGAGGTGTTCCATATGCCGCCATCCGTAGACTGTGGACGGCTGGGGCCCTGGATGCCCTGATTTCGTCCTTGTCTACCGAGAAGTGACGCACATGCAGTGTGCCACCGGAGGCTGTGGAGCAGCAGAGGGCAAAATCCTGAAAATGGGGGCTTCAGTTGACTTGGCCTGTGCTCTCCTTTGGCTGAGTGACATCGTGTGTTTCCTAGCAGGTGAAGACATTCGTGGAGAGAGGCGGTTTCCATCCGTGCAGGCAAAGTGTGTGCTGAGATAATGAGTTCCTGGAGACCAGGGTGGACTCTTCAGACCCAGAATAGGCCTCTGGCAGGTATGTGTCAATGTTTTCTGCCCCTGGCACTCAGCCGGTTATTTGCATAGAATGTTAGGAGCAGAATTAGTAGTCTCCGGAGAGGCTGCCACTTGTCAGCGAGCTTCACCTGGCCAGGTCCCACGGTGATGTCAAGCTTCACCTGGCCAGGTCCGCCCGTGATGTAGCTCCCCAATCAATCACTACTCTCTAGACCTTCCAGATAGACTCCCAGAACTTCTGTCCCCATGGGCAAGCAGTAGAGCCAGAGGCCTTCCCCCTTTGCTCTTTGGTCTCTAGGCCCTCTGTCAGGCACTCCAAGGTGTGAAGTAACAAGGGGGAGAAGGAAGAGATTTCAGAGAACGAAGACAAGCAGAGAGAGACAGAGAGAGGCAAGAGATGCTGAGTGGGGATGCCTTGCCTACTGATATCCTCAGGAAAGTGGGAAAGAGGTACCTGGCGTGCTCTGCCAATGCCCTGAAGCAGTCCGCACCAGGGGCTCCCTTGTGCCTGCGTAGCCTTTCCCGGGGCGTGCTCAAATCCTGTGGCCACTAGGGGTCATAGGTCACAATGGAGGGCCCTGTGTCATCTGCCTGGCGGGCCGGATCTCTGCCATTGGCTCAGTCTTGTCACCAGGCCCATCCCAAGCTCCGCCCACTCTTGCGGTGGGGGGACTGTCTCTATGGTGATGGCAAAGAAGCCTCAGCCCCGCCCACCTGGCCTTGACTTCACCTACCTGGCCCTCTGACCCTCACTCAGACCTCTGTGTTGATAAAAATCAATGTCCGCCAGTGCCCAGGTGTCAGCATCTGGGATAAAGGATTCGGGACCTTGCCTGGGGCAGAAGGCAGCCTAGGTCAGCGGGTAGCTGGAAGTCTAGTGACTTGTGACGCTGCTGCCAGTGACAAATGGTGACTCCCACACTCACATATCCCCTGGTGGCAGAACGCTAGTGATGGGTGGAGAAACATCGCTCCGGAGCACATGTTTAATGGGGCACCAGCCAAAGCAAAGGCCAGGGCCAGTAGTGGACGTCGTGGAGCTGAATGGCGAGCCAGTGAAGGGCCCAAGGATCCCTCCTGTATGTGGCGAACAGGTCATCCGTGTCCCCACGTCCATCAACCATTGCACTGCTGGGGCCCAGGCTGCCAGGATTTCGGCCTTGCCTTCGGAGCCCGGCCACATAGGCAGCCTTGCACCGGAGGCGGGGACGTGTAGACAGCAAAAATTTGGAAACTGGCAGTGTTTCCTCGATTTCCCTGGCATCGGCCTCTTTGAGCGGCTTGCTTTTTTTCCTGGTAGGATAGGGCCCTGACGGAGAAAGGCAGGATTACGTGTGCAGGAAAGGTGTGTGTTGAGAGGGTGACGACGTTGAGACCACGTTGGGATCTTTAGTCCCAGGAAAGGCCCCTGGCGGGTGTGGGTCAATGTTCTCTACCCATCCCCCTTGGCGGGGGGAGGTTTTCACCATACAAAGCAGCAGCGCAATTATTCGTCGCCAGAGAGGTTGCATCTGCCCACAAGCTCCCCCTGGCCAGGGTCCGCCCCTACTGTATTGCGCGTGTCAGTCAACAGAAGCTAAGACCTTCCAGAGAGACTACCTGCTATTCTGTCCCCACGGGGAAGCAGTACAGCCAGAAGCCTCCCCCGTTCCATCTCTAGGCTCTCTCTCAGGCCCCTCATACTTGTGATGTGTCTCAGGGGTAGAATGAAGAGATTCCTCTGAGTGAACACATACGTGAGAGGCCACAGATGCTGAGGAAGGGCGCCTTGCCTAGTGATATCCTAGCGTAAGTGGAAAAGAGGTACCTGCCTGCTGTCCCAGTGTGTCGAACGTGTTCACATCAGGGGTTGCCTACTGTGAAGTTATTCCCTGGGTGCCCTGGATTTTGTGGCCAAAGACGCAAGGGGCCGTTGTCTGTCCATGGGTAAAATGGAGGGCTCTGCGGAACTGGCCGGTTAGGCTGGACCTCTCCTATTGGCTGAGTGTTTGTGACTCGTCCCCGTCCGAAGTTCCGCCCAGCCTTCCGGTGGCTGTCAGCATGGTGATTGGGAAAGAAGCCTTAGGCCCCACACTCAGCCCTCACCTGGCCTACCTGGCCTCTTTCCCCTCATCTAGACCGCTGTGTGGATGAAAGAAAGGATGTCGGCCAGTGAGCACGTGTCCTGATTTCCTTGGAAGGATTAGGTTCCTTGCCTGGGCAGAAGACAGCCAAGGTCAGCCTGAGCCTAGACACCTAGTGACCTGTGACACTGCAGCCAGTGATAGATGTTGATGTCCACGCTCAGGTATCCGCAGGTGGCGGATTCAGTGTGGTGGGAAGAGAAGTGGAAGTAGAGATGACACACTCACGAGGGCACAGGCCAAAGGTCAGGGAAAATAGCTGAGGTCGTGGAGCTCTAGCGGAGCCAGTCTAGGGCCCAGGCCTCCCTGCTGTACGAGACAAAGAGGTGTTCCATATGCCGCCATCCGTAGACTGTGGACGGCTGGGGCCCTGGATGCCCGGATTTCGTCCTTGTCTACCGAGAAGTGACGCACATGCAGTGTGCCACCGGAGGCTGTGGAGCAGCAGAGGGCAAAATCTTGAAAATGGGGGCTTCAGTTGACTTGGCCTGTGCTCTCCTTTGGCTGAGTGACATCGTGTGTTTCCTAGCAGGTGAAGACATTCGTGGAGAGAGGCGGTTTCCATGCGTGCAGGCAAAGTGTGTGCTGAGATAATGAGTTCCTGGAGACCAGGGTGGACTCTTCAGACCCAGAATAGGCCTCTGGCAGGTATGTGTCAATGATTTCTGCCCCTGGCACTCAGCCGGTTATTTGCATAGAATGTTAGGAGCGGAATTAGTAGTCTCCGGAGAGGCTGCCACTTGTCAGCGAGCTTCACCTGGCCAGGTCCCACGGTGATGTCAAGCTTCACCTGGCCAGGTCCGCCCGTGATGTAGCTCCCCAATCAATCACTACTCTCTAGACCTTCCAGATAGACTCCCAGAACTTCTCTCCCCATGGGCAAGCAGTAGAGCCAGAGGCCTTCCCCCTTTGCTCTTTGGTCTCTAGGCCCTCTGTCAGGCACTCCAAGGTGTGAAGTGACAAGGGGGAGAAGGAAGAGATTTCAGAGAACGAAGACAAGCAGAGAGAGACAGAGAGAGGCAAGAGATGCTGAGTGGGGATGCCTTGCCTACTGATATCCTCAGGAAAGTGGGAAAGAGGTACCTGGCGTGCTCTGCCAATGCCCTGAAGCAGTCCGCACCAGGGGCTCCCTTGTGCCTGCGTAGCCTTTCCCGGGGGGTGCTCAAATCCTGTGGCCACTAGGGGTCATAGGTCACAATGGAGGGCCCTGTGTCATCTGCCTGGCGGGCCGGATCTCTGCCATTGGCTCAGTCTTGTCACCAGGCCCATCCCAAGCTCCGCCCACTCTTGTGGTGGGGGGACTGTCTCTATGGTGATGGCAAAGAAGCCTCAGCCCCGCCCACCTGGCCTTCACTTCACCTACCTGGCCCTCTGACCCTCACTCAGACCTCTGTGTTGATAAAAATCAATGTCCGCCAGTGCCCAGGTGTCAGCATCTGGGATAAAGGATTCGGGACCTTGCCTGGGGCAGAAGGCAGCCTAGGTCAGCGGGTAGCTGGAAGTCTAGTGACTTGTGACGCTGCTGCCAGTGACAAATGGTGACTCCCACACTCACATATCCCCTGGTGGCAGAACGCTAGTGATGGGTGGAGAAACATCGCTCCGGAGCACACGTTTAATGGGGCACCAGCCAAAGCAAAGGCCAGGGCCAGTAGTGGACGTCGTGGAGCTGAATGGCGAGCCAGTGAAGGGCCCAAGGATCCCTCCTGTATGTGGCGAACGGGTCATCCGTGTCCCCACGTCCATCAACCATTGCACTGCTGGGGCCCAGGCTGCCAGGATTTCGGCCTTGCCTTCGGAGCCCGGCCACATAGGCAGCCTTGCACCGGAGGCGGGGACGTGTAGACAGCAAAAATTTGGAAACTGGCAGTGTTTCCTCGATTTCCCTGGCATCGGCCTCTTTGAGCGGCTTGCTTTTTTTCCTGGTAGGATAGGGCCCTGACGGAGAAAGGCAGGATTACGTGTGCAGGAAAGGTGTGTGTTGAGAGGGTGACGACGTTGAGACCACGTTGGGATCTTTAGTCCCAGGAAAGGCCCCTGGCGGGTGTGGGTCAATGTTCTCTACCCATCCCCCTTGGCGGGGGGAGGTTTTCACCATACAAAGCAGCAGCGCAATTATTCGTCGCCGGAGAGGTTGCATCTGCCCACAAGCTCCCCCTGGCCAGGGTCCGCCCCTACTGTATTGCGCGTGTCAGTCAACAGAAGCTAAGACCTTCCAGAGAGACTACCTGCTATTCTGTCCCCACGGGGAAGCAGTACAGCCAGAAGCCTCCCCCGTTCCATCTCTAGGCTCTCTCTCAGGCCCCTCATACTTGTGATGTGTCTCAGGGGTAGAATGAAGAGATTCCTCTGAGTGAACACATACGTGAGAGGCCACAGATGCTGAGGAAGGGCGCCTTGCCTAGTGATATCCTAGCGTAAGTGGAAAAGAGGTACCTGCCTGCTGTCCCAGTGTGTCGAACGTGTTCACATCAGGGGTTGCCTACTGTGAAGTTATTCCCTGGGTGCCCTGGATTTTGTGGCCAAAGACGCAAGGGGCCGTTGTCTGTCCATGGGTAAAATGGAGGGCTCTGCGGAACTGGCCGGTTAGGCTGGACCTCTCCTATTGGCTGAGTGTTTGTGACTCGTCCCCGTCCGAAGTTCCGCCCAGCCTTCCGGTGGCTGTCAGCATGGTGATTGGGAAAGAAGCCTTAGGCCCCACACTCAGCCCTCACCTGGCCTACCTGGCCTCTTTCCCCTCATCTAGACCGCTGTGTGGATGAAAGAAAGGATGTCGGCCAGTGAGCACGTGTCCTGATTTCCTTGGAAGGATTAGGTTCCTTGCCTGGGCAGAAGACAGCCAAGGTCAGCCTGAGCCTAGACACCTAGTGACCTGTGACACTGCAGCCAGTGATAGATGTTGATGTCCACGCTCAGGTATCCGCAGGTGGCGGATTCAGTGTGGTGGGAAGAGAAGTGGAAGTGGAGATGACACACTCACGAGGGCACAGGCCAAAGGTCAGGGAAAATAGCTGAGGTCGTGGAGCTCTAGCGGAGCCAGTCTAGGGCCCAGGCCTCCCTGCTGTACGAGACAAAGAGGTGTTCCATATGCCGCCATCCGTAGACTGTGGACGGCTGGGGCCCTGGATGCCCGGATTTCGTCCTTGTCTACCGAGAAGTGACGCACATGCAGTGTGCCACCGGAGGCTGTGGAGCAGCAGAGGGCAAAATCTTGAAAATGGGGGCTTCAGTTGACTTGGCCTGTGCTCTCCTTTGGCTGAGTGACATCGTGTGTTTCCTAGCAGGTGAAGACATTCGTGGAGAGAGGCGGTTTCCATGCGTGCAGGCAAAGTGTGTGCTGAGATAATGAGTTCCTGGAGACCAGGGTGGACTCTTCAGACCCAGAATAGGCCTCTGGCAGGTATGTGTCAATGATTTCTGCCCCTGGCACTCAGCCGGTTATTTGCATAGAATGTTAGGAGCGGAATTAGTAGTCTCCGGAGAGGCTGCCACTTGTCAGCGAGCTTCACCTGGCCAGGTCCCACGGTGATGTCAAGCTTCACCTGGCCAGGTCCGCCCGTGATGTAGCTCCCCAATCAATCACTACTCTCTAGACCTTCCAGATAGACTCCCAGAACTTCTCTCCCCATGGGCAAGCAGTAGAGCCAGAGGCCTTCCCCCTTTGCTCTTTGGTCTCTAGGCCCTCTGTCAGGCACTCCAAGGTGTGAAGTGACAAGGGGGAGAAGGAAGAGATTTCAGAGAACGAAGACAAGCAGAGAGAGACAGAGAGAGGCAAGAGATGCTGAGTGGGGATGCCTTGCCTACTGATATCCTCAGGAAAGTGGGAAAGAGGTACCTGGCGTGCTCTGCCAATGCCCTGAAGCAGTCCGCACCAGGGGCTCCCTTGTGCCTGCGTAGCCTTTCCCGGGGGGTGCTCAAATCCTGTGGCCACTAGGGGTCATAGGTCACAATGGAGGGCCCTGTGTCATCTGCCTGGCGGGCCGGATCTCTGCCATTGGCTCAGTCTTGTCACCAGGCCCATCCCAAGCTCCGCCCACTCTTGTGGTGGGGGGACTGTCTCTATGGTGATGGCAAAGAAGCCTCAGCCCCGCCCACCTGGCCTTCACTTCACCTACCTGGCCCTCTGACCCTCACTCAGACCTCTGTGTTGATAAAAATCAATGTCCGCCAGTGCCCAGGTGTCAGCATCTGGGATAAAGGATTCGGGACCTTGCCTGGGGCAGAAGGCAGCCTAGGTCAGCGGGTAGCTGGAAGTCTAGTGACTTGTGACGCTGCTGCCAGTGACAAATGGTGACTCCCACACTCACATATCCCCTGGTGGCAGAACGCTAGTGATGGGTGGAGAAAGATCGCTCCGGAGCACACGTTTAATGGGGCACCAGCCAAAGCAAAGGCCAGGGCCAGTAGTGGACGTCGTGGAGCTGAATGGCGAGCCAGTGAAGGGCCCAAGGATCCCTCCTGTATGTGGCGAACAGGTCATCCGTGTCCCCACGTCCATCAACCATTGCACTGCTGGGGCCCAGGCTGCCAGGATTTCGGCCTTGCCTTCGGAGCCCGGCCACATAGGCAGCCTTGCACCGGAGGCGGGGACGTGTAGACAGCAAAAATTTGGAAACTGGCAGTGTTTCCTCGATTTCCCTGGCATGGGCCTCTTTGAGCGGCTTGCTTTTTTTCCTGGTAGGATAGGGCCCTGACGGAGAAAGGCAGGATTACGTGTGCAGGAAAGGTGTGTGTTGAGAGGGTGACGACGTTGAGACCACGTTGGGATCTTTAGTCCCAGGAAAGGCCCCTGGCGGGTGTGGGTCAATGTTCTCTACCCATCCCCCTTGGCGGGGGGAGGTTTTCACCATACAAAGCAGCAGCACAATTATTCGTCGCCGGAGAGGTTGCATCTGCCCACAAGCTCCCCCTGGCCATGGTCCGCCCCTACTGTATTGCGCGTGTCAGTCAACAGAAGCTAAGACCTTCCAGAGAGACTACCTGCTATTCTGTCCCCACGGGGAAGCAGTACAGCCAGAAGCCTCCCCCGTTCCATCTCTAGGCTCTCTCTCAGGCCCCTCATACTTGTGATGTGTCTCAGGGGTAGAATGAAGAGATTCCTCTGAGTGAACACATACGTGAGAGGCCACAGATGCTGAGGAAGGGCGCCTTGCCTAGTGATATCCTAGCGTAAGTGGAAAAGAGGTACCTGCCTGCTGTCCCAGTGTGTCGAACGTGTTCACATCAGGGGTTGCCTACTGTGAAGTTATTCCCTGGGTGCCCTGGATTTTGTGGCCAAAGACGCAAGGGGCCGTTGTCTGTCCATGGGTAAAATGGAGGGCTCTGCGGAACTGGCCGGTTAGGCTGGACCTCTCCTATTGGCTGAGTGTTTGTGACTCGTCCCCGTCCGAAGTTCCGCCCAGCCTTCCGGTGGCTGTCACCATGGTGATTGGGAAAGAAGCCTTAGGCCCCACACTCAGCCCTCACCTTGCCTACCTGGCCTCATTACCCTCATCTAGACCGCTGTGTGGATGAAAGAAAGGATGTCGGCCAGTGAGCACGTGTCCTGATTTCCTTGGAAGGATTAGGTTCCTTGCCTGGGCAGAAGACAGCCAAGGTCAGCCTGAGCCTAGACACATAGTGACCTGTGACACTGCAGCCAGTGATAGATGTTGATGTCCACGCTCAGGTATCCGCAGGTGGCGGATTCAGTGTGGTGGGAAGAGAAGTGGAAGTGGAGATGACACACTCACGAGGGCACGGTCCAAAGGTCAGGGAAAATAGCTGAGGTCGTGGAGCTCTAGCGGAGCCAGTCTAGGGCCCAGGCCTCCCTGCTGTACGAGGCAAAGAGGTGTTCCATATGCCGCCATCCGTAGACTGTGGACGGCTGGGGCCCTGGATGCCCGGATTTCGTCCTTGTCTACCGAGAAGTGACGCACATGCAGTGTGCCACCGGAGGCTGTGGAGCAGCAGAGGGCAAAATCTTGAAAATGGGGGCTTCAGTTGACTTGGCCTGTGCTCTCCTTTGGCTGAGTGACATCGTGTGTTTCCTAGCAGGTGAAGACATTCGTGGAGAGAGGCGGTTTCCATGCGTGCAGGGAAAGTGTGTGCTGAGATAATGAGTTCCTGGAGACCAGGGTGGACTCTTCAGACCCAGAATAGGCCTCTGGCAGGTATGTGTCAATGTTTTCTGCCCATGGCACTCAGCCGGTTATTTGCATAGAATGTTAGGAGCGGAATTAGTAGTCTCCGGAGAGGCTGCCCCTTGTCAGCGAGCTTAACCTGGCCAGGTCCGCCCATGATGTAGCTCCCCAATCAATCACTGCTCTCTAGACCTTCCAGATAGACTCCCAGAACTTCTCTAACCATGGGCAAGCAGTAGAGCCAGAGGGCTTCCCCCTTTGCTCTTTCGTCTCTAGGCCCTCTGTCAGGCACTCCAAGGTATGAAGTGACAAGGGGGAGAAGGAAGAGATTTCAGAGAACGAAGACAAGCAGAGAGAGAGAGAGAGAGGCAAGAGATGCTGAGTGGGGATGCCTTGCCTACTGATATCCTCAGGAAAGTGGGAAAGAGGTACCTGGCGTGCTCTGCCAATGCCCTGAAGCAGTCCGCTCCAGGGGCTCCCTTGTGCCTGCGTAGCCTTTCCCGGGGCGTGCTCAAATCCTGTGGCCACTAGGGGTCATAGGTCACAATGGAGAGCCCTGTGTCATCTGCCTGGCGGGCCGGATCTCTGCCATTGGCTCAGTCTTGTCACCAGGCCCATCCCAAGCTCCGCCCACTCTTGCGGTGGGGGGACTGTCTCTATGGTGATGGCAAAGAAGCCTCAGCCCCGCCCACCTGGCCTTCACTTCACCTACCTGGCCCTCTGACCCTCACTCAGACCTCTGTGTTGATAAAAATCAATGTCCGCCAGTGCCCAGGTGTCAGCATCTGGGATAAAGGATTCGGGACCTTGCCTGGGGCAAAAGGCAGCCTAGGTCAGCGGGTAGCTGGAAGTCTAGTGACTTGTGACGCTGCTGCCAGTGACAAATGGTGACTCCCACACTCACATATCCCCTGGTGGCAGAACGCTAGTGATGGGTGGAGAAACATCGCTCCGGAGCACACGTTTAATGGGGCACCAGCCAAAGCAAAGGCCAGGGCCAGTAGTGGACGTCGTGGAGCTGAATGGCGAGCCAGTGAAGGGCCCAAGGATCCCTCCTGTATGTGGCGAACAGGTCATCTGTGTCCCCACGTCCATCAACCATTGCACTGCTGGGGCCCAGGCTGCCAGGATTTCGGCCTTGCCTTCGGAGCCCGGCCACATAGGCAGCCTTGCACCGGAGGCGGGGACGTGTAGACAGCAAAAATTTGGAAACTGGCAGTGTTTCCTCGATTTCCCTGGCATCGGCCTTTTAGAGCGGCTTGCTTTTTTTCCTGGTAGGATAGGGCCCTGACGGAGAAAGGCAGGATTACGTGTGCAGGAAAGGTGTGTGTTGAGAGGGTGACGACGTTGAGACCACGTTGGGATCTTTAGTCCCAGGAAAGGCCCCTGGCGGGTGTGGGTCAATGTTCTCTACCCATCCCCCTTGGCGGGGGGAGGTTTTCACCATACAAAGCAGCAGCGCAATTATTCGTCGCCGGAGAGGTTGCATCTGCCCACAAGCTCCCCCTGGCCAGGGTCCGCCCCTACTGTATTGCGCGTGTCAGTCAACAGAAGCTAAGACCTTCCAGAGAGACTACCTGCTATTCTGTCCCCACGGGGAAGCAGTACAGCCAGAAGCCTCCCCCGTTCCATCTCTAGGCTCTCTCTCAGGCCCCTCATACTTGTGATGTGTCTCAGGGGTAGAATGAAGAGATTCCTCTGAGTGAACACATACGTGAGAGGCCACAGATGCTGAGGAAGGGCGCCTTGCCTAGTGATATCCTAGCGTAAGTGGAAAAGAGGTACCTGCCTGCTGTCCCAGTGTGTCGAACGTGTTCACATCAGGGGTTGCCTACTGTGAAGTTATTCCCTGGGTGCCCTGGATTTTGTGGCCAAAGACGCAAGGGGCCGTTGTCTGTCCATGGGTAAAATGGAGGGCTCTGCGGAACTGGCCGGTTAGGCTGGACCTCTCCTATTGGCTGAGTGTTTGTGACTCGTCCCCGTCCGAAGTTCCGCCCAGCCTTCCGGTGGCTGTCAGCATGGTGATTGGGAAAGAAACCTTAGGCCCCACACTCAGCCCTCACCTGGCCTACCTGGCCTCTTTCCCCTCATCTAGACCGCTGTGTGGATGAAAGAAAGGATGTCGGCCAGTGAGCACGTGTCCTGATTTCCTTGGAAGGATTAGGTTCCTTGCCTGGGCAGAAGACAGCCAAGGTCAGCCTGAGCCTAGACACCTAGTGACCTGTGACACTGCAGCCAGTGATAGATGTTGATGTCCACGCTCAGGTATCCGCAGGTGGCGGATTCAGTGTGGTGGGAAGAGAAGTGGAAGTAGAGATGACACACTCACGAGGGCACGGTCCAAAGGTCAGGGAAAATAGCTGAGGTCGTGGAGCTCTAGCGGAGCCAGTCTAGGGCCCAGGTCTCCCTGCTGTACGAGGCAAAGAGGTGATCCATATGCCGCCATCCGTAGATTCTGGACGGCTGGGGCCCTGGATGCCCGGATTTCGGCCTCGTCTACCGAGAAGTGACGCACATGCAGTGTGCCACCGGAGGCTGTGGAGCAGCAGAGGGCAAAATCTTGAAAATGGGGGCTTCAGTTGACTTGGCCTGTGCTCTCCTTTGGCTGAGTGACATCGTGTGTTTCCTAGCAGGTGAAGACATTCGTGGAGAGAGGCGGTTTCCATGCGTGCAGGCAAAGTGTGTGCTGAGATGATGAGTTGCAGGGGAGACCAGGGTGGACTCTCCAGACCCAGAATAGGCCTCTGGCAGGTATGTGTCAATGTTTTCTGCCCATGGCACTCAGCCGGTTATTTGCATAGAATGTTAGGAGCGGAATTAGTAGTCTCCGGAGAGGCTGCCACTTGTCAGCGAGCTTCACCTGGCCAGGTCCCACGGTGATGTCAAGCTTCACCTGGCCAGGTCCGCCCGTGATGTAGCTCCCCAATCAATCACTACTCTCTAGACCTTCCAGATAGACTCCCAGAACTTCTCTCCCCATGGGCAAGCAGTAGAGCCAGAGGCCTTCCCCCTTTGCTCTTTGGTCTCTAGGCCCTCTGTCAGGCACTCCAAGGTGTGAAGTGACAAGGGGGAGAAGGAAGAGATTTCAGAGAACGAAGACAAGCAGAGAGAGACAGAGAGAGGCAAGAGATGCTGAGTGGGGATGCCTTGCCTACTGATATCCTCAGGAAAGTGGGAAAGAGGTACCTGGCGTGCTCTGCCAATGCCCTGAAGCAGTCCGCACCAGGGGCTCCCTTGTGCCTGCGTAGCCTTTCCCGGGGCGTGCTCAAATCCTGTGGCCACTAGGGGTCATAGGTCACAATGGAGGGCCCTGTGTCATCTGCCTGGCGGGCCGGATCTCTGCCATTGGCTCAGTCTTGTCACCAGGCCATCCCAAGCTCCGCCCACTCTTGCGGTGGGGGGACTGTCTCTATGGTGATGGCAAAGAAGCCTCAGCCCCGCCCACCTGGCCTTCACTTCACCTACCTGGCCCTCTGACCCTCACTCAGACCTCTGTGTTGATAAAAATCAATGTCCGCCAGTGCCCAGGTGTCAGCATCTGGGATAAAGGATTCGGGACCTTGCCTGGGGCAGAAGGCAGCCTAGGTCAGCGGGTAGCTGGAAGTCTAGTGACTTGTGACACTGCTGCCAGTGACAAATGGTGACTCCCACACTCACATATCCCCTGGTGGCAGAATGCTAGTGATGGGTGGAGAAACATCGCTCCGGAGCACACGTTTAATGGGGCACCAGCCAAAGCAAAGGCCAGGGCCAGTAGTGGACATCGTGGAGCTGAATGGCGAGCCAGTGAAGGGCCCAAGGATCCCTCCTGTATGTGGCGAACAGGTCATCCGTGTCCCCACGTCCATCAACCATTGCACTGCTGGGGCCCAGGCTGCCAGGATTTCGGCCTTGCCTTCGGAGCCCGGCCACATAGGCAGCCTTGCACCGGAGGCGGGGACGTGTAGACAGCAAAAATTTGGAAACTGGCAGTGTTTCCTCGATTTCCCTGGCATCGGCCTCTTTGAGCGGCTTGCTTTTTTTCCTGGTAGGATAGGGCCCTGACGGAGAAAGGCAGGATTACGTGTGCAGGAAAAGTGTGTGTTGAGAGGGTGACGACGTTGAGACCACGTTGGGATCTTTAGTCCCAGGAAAGGCCCCTGGCAGGTGTGGGTCAATGTTCTCTACCCATCCCCCTTGGCGGGGGGAGGTTTTCACCATACAAAGCAGCAGCGCAATTATTCGTCGCCGGGGAGGTTGCATCTGCCCACAAGCTCCCCCTGGCCTGGGTCCGCCCCTACTGTATTGCGCGTGTCAGTCAACAGAAGCTAAGACCTTCCAGAGAGACTACCTGCTATTCTGTCCCCACGGGGAAGCAGTACAGCCAGAAGCCTCCCCCGTTCCATCTCTAGGCTCTCTCTCAGGCCCCTCATACTTGTGATGTGTCTCAGGGGTAGAATGAAGAGATTCCTCTGAGTGAACACATACGTGAGAGGCCACAGATGCTGAGGAAGGGTGCCTTGCCTAGTGATATCCTAGCGTAAGTGGAAAAGAGGTACCTGCCTGCTGTCCCAGTGTGTCGAACGTGTTCACATCAGGGGTTGCCTACTGTGAAGTTATTCCCTGGGTGCCCTGGATTTTGTGGCCAAAGACGCAAGGGGGCGTTGTCTGTCCATGGGTAAAATGGAGGGCTCTGCGGAACTGGCCGGTTAGGCTGGACCTCTCCTATTGGCTGAGTGTTTGTGACTCGTCCCCGTCCGAAGTTCCGCCCAGCCTTCCGGTGGCTGTCAGCATGGTGATTGGGAAAGAAACCTTAGGCCCCACACTCAGCCCTCACCTGGCCTACCTGGCCTCATTACCCTCATCTAGACCGCTGTGTGGATGAAAGAAAGGATGTCGGCCAGTGAGCACGTGTCCTGATTTCCTTGGAAGGATTAGGTTCCTTGCCTGGGCAGAAGACAGCCAAGGTCAGCCTGAGCCTAGACACCTAGTGACCTGTGACACTGCAGCCAGTGATAGATGTTGATGTCCACGCTCAGGTATCCGCAGGTGGCGGATTCAGTGTGGTGGGAAGAGAAGTGGAAGTAGAGATGACACACTCACGAGGGCAGGGGCCAAAGGTCAGGGAAAATAGCTGAGGTCGTGGAGCTCTAGCGGAGCCAGTCTAGGGCCCAGGCCTCCTTGCTGTACGAGGCAAAGAGGTGTTCCATATGCCGCCATCCGTAGACTGTGGACGGCTGGGGCCCTGGATGCCCTGATTTCGTCCTTGTCTACCGAGAAGTGACGCACATGCAGTGTGCCACCGGAGGCTGTGGAGCAGCAGAGGGCAAAATCCTGAAAATGGGTGCTTCAGTTGACTTGGCCTGTGCTCTCCTTTGGCTGAGTGACATCGTGTGTTTCCTAGCAGGTGAAGACATTCGTGGAGAGAGGCGGTTTCCATCCGTGCAGGCAAAGTGTGTGCTGAGATAATGAGTTCCTGGAGACCAGGGTGGACTCTTCAGACCGAGAATAGGCCTCTGGCAGGTATGTGTCAATGTTTTCTGCCCATGGCACTCAGCCGGTTATTTGCATAGAATGTTAGGATCGGAATTAGTAGTCTCCGGAGAGGCTGCTACTTGTCAGCGAGCTTATCCTGGCCAGGTCCGCCCATGATGTAGCTCCCCAATCAATCACTGCTCTCTAGACCTTCCAGATAGACTACCAGAACTTCTCTCGCCATGGGGAAGAAGTAGAGCCAGAGGCCTTCCCCCTTTGCTCTTTGGTCTCTAGGCCCTCTGTCAGGCACTCCAAGGTATGAAGTGACAAGGGGGAGAAGGAAGAGATTTCAGAGAACGAAGACAAGCAGAGAGAGAGAGAGAGAGGCAAGAGATGCTGAGTGGGGATGCCTTGCCTACTGATATCCTCAGGAAAGTGGGAAAGAGGTACCTGGCGTGCTCTGCCAATGCCCTGAAGCAGTCCGCACCAGGGGCTCCCTTGTGCCTGCGTAGCCTTTCCCGGGGCGTGCTCAAATCCTGTGGCCACTAGGGGTCATAGGTCACAATGGAGGGCCCTGTGTCATCTGCCTGGCGGGCCGGATCTCTGCCATTGGCTCAGTCTTGTCACCAGGCCCATCCCAAGCTCCGCCCACTCTTGCGGTGGGGGGACTGTCTCTATGGTGATGGCAAAGAAGCCTCAGCCCCGCCCACCTGGCCTTCACTTCACCTACCTGGCCCTCTGACCCTCACTCAGACCTCTGTGTTGATAAAAATCAATGTCCGCCAGTGCCCAGGTGTCAGCATCTGGGATAAAGGATTCGGGACCTTGCCTGGGGCAAAAGGCAGCCTAGGTCAGCGGGTAGCTGGAAGTCTAGTGACTTGTGACGCTGCTGCCAGTGACAAATGGTGACTCCCACACTCACATATCCCCTGGTGGCAGAACGCTAGTGATGGGTGGAGAAACATCGCTCCGGAGCACACGTTTAATGGGGCACCAGCCAAAGCAAAGGCCAGGGCCAGTAGTGGACGTCGTGGAGCTGAATGGCGAGCCAGTGAAGGGCCCAAGGATCCCTCCTGTATGTGGCGAACAGGTCATCTGTGTCCCCACGTCCATCAACCATTGCACTGCTGGGGCCCAGGCTGCCAGGATTTCGGCCTTGCCTTCGGAGCCCGGCCACATAGGCAGCCTTGCACCTGAGGCGGGGACGTGTAGACAGCAAAAATTTGGAAACTGGCAGTGTTTCCTCGATTTCCCTGGCATCGGCCTTTTAGAGCGGCTTGCTTTTTTTCCTGGTAGGATAGGGCCCTGACGGAGAAAGGCAGGATTACGTGTGCAGGAAAGGTGTGTGTTGAGAGGGTGACGACGTTGAGACCACGTTGGGATCTTTAGTCCCAGGAAAGGCCCCTGGCGGGTGTGGGTCAATGTTCTCTACCCATCCCCCTTGGCGGGGGGAGGTTTTCACCATACAAAGCAGCAGCGCAATTATTCGTCGCCGGAGAGGTTGCATCTGCCCACAAGCTCCCCCTGGCCAGGGTCCGCCCCTACTGTATTGCGCGTGTCAGTCAACAGAAGCTAAGACCTTCCAGAGAGACTACCTGCTATTCTGTCCCCACGGGGAAGCAGTACAGCCAGAAGCCTCCCCCGTTCCATCTCTAGGCTCTCTCTCAGGCCCCTCATACTTGTGATGTGTCTCAGGGGTAGAATGAAGAGATTCCTCTGAGTGAACACATACGTGAGAGGCCACAGATGCTGAGGAAGGGCGCCTTGCCTAGTGATATCCTAGCGTAAGTGGAAAAGAGGTACCTGCCTGCTGTCCCAGTGTGTCGAACGTGTTCACATCAGGGGTTGCCTACTGTGAAGTTATTCCCTGGGTGCCCTGGATTTTGTGGCCAAAGACGCAAGGGGCCGTTGTCTGTCCATGGGTAAAATGGAGGGCTCTGCGGAACTGGCCGGTTAGGCTGGACCTCTCCTATTGGCTGAGTGTTTGTGACTCGTCCCCGTCCGAAGTTCCGCCCAGCCTTCCGGTGGCTGTCAGCATGGTGATTGGGAAAGAAACCTTAGGCCCCACACTCAGCCCTCACCTGGCCTACCTGGCCTCTTTCCCCTCATCTAGACCGCTGTGTGGATGAAAGAAAGGATGTCGGCCAGTGAGCACGTGTCCTGATTTCCTTGGAAGGATTAGGTTCCTTGCCTGGGCAGAAGACAGCCAAGGTCAGCCTGAGCCTAGACACCTAGTGACCTGTGACACTGCAGCCAGTGATAGATGTTGATGTCCACGCTCAGGTATCCGCAGGTGGCGGATTCAGTGTGGTGGGAAGAGAAGTGGAAGTAGAGATGACACACTCACGAGGGCACGGTCCAAAGGTCAGGGAAAATAGCTGAGGTCGTGGAGCTCTAGCGGAGCCAGTCTAGGGCCCAGGTCTCCCTGCTGTACGAGGCAAAGAGGTGATCCATATGCCGCCATCCGTAGATTCTGGACGGCTGGGGCCCTGGATGCCCGGATTTCGGCCTCGTCTACCGAGAAGTGACGCACATGCAGTGTGCCACCGGAGGCTGTGGAGCAGCAGAGGGCAAAATCTTGAAAATGGGGGCTTCAGTTGACTTGGCCTGTGCTCTCCTTTGGCTGAGTGACATCGTGTGTTTCCTAGCAGGTGAAGACATTCGTGGAGAGAGGCGGTTTCCATGCGTGCAGGCAAAGTGTGTGCTGAGATGATGAGTTGCAGGGGAGACCAGGGTGGACTCTCCAGACCCAGAATAGGCCTCTGGCAGGTATGTGTCAATGTTTTCTGCCCATGGCACTCAGCCGGTTATTTGCATAGAATGTTAGGAGCGGAATTAGTAGTCTCCGGAGAGGCTGCCACTTGTCAGCGAGCTTCACCTGGCCAGGTCCCACGGTGATGTCAAGCTTCACCTGGCCAGGTCCGCCCGTGATGTAGCTCCCCAATCAATCACTACTCTCTAGACCTTCCAGATAGACTCCCAGAACTTCTCTCCCCATGGGCAAGCAGTAGAGCCAGAGGCCTTCCCCCTTTGCTCTTTGGTCTCTAGGCCCTCTGTCAGGCACTCCAAGGTGTGAAGTGACAAGGGGGAGAAGGAAGAGATTTCAGAGAACGAAGACAAGCAGAGAGAGAGAGAGAGAGGCAAGAGATGCTGAGTGGGGATGCCTTGCCTACTGATATCCTCAGGAAAGTGGGAAAGAGGTACCTGGCGTGCTCTGCCAATGCCCTGAAGCAGTCCGCACCAGGGGCTCCCTTGTGCCTGCGTAGCCTTTCCCGGGGCGTGCTCAAATCCTGTGGCCACTAGGGGTCATAGGTCACAATGGAGGGCCCTGTGTCATCTGCCTGGCGGGCCGGATCTCTGCCATTGGCTCAGTCTTGTCACCAGGCCCATCCCAAGCTCCGCCCACTCTTGCGGTGGGGGGACTGTCTCTATGGTGATGGCAAAGAAGCCTCAGCCCCGCCCACCTGGCCTTCACTTCACCTACCTGGCCCTCTGACCCTCACTCAGACCTCTGTGTTGATAAAAATCAATGTCCGCCAGTGCCCAGGTGTCAGCATCTGGGATAAAGGATTCGGGACCTTGCCTGGGGCAGAAGGCAGCCTAGGTCAGCGGGTAGCTGGAAGTCTAGTGACTTGTGACACTGCTGCCAGTGACAAATGGTGACTCCCACACTCACATATCCCCTGGTGGCAGAATGCTAGTGATGGGTGGAGAAACATCGCTCCGGAGCACACGTTTAATGGGGCACCAGCCAAAGCAAAGGCCAGGGCCAGTAGTGGACGTCGTGGAGCTGAATGGCGAGCCAGTGAAGGGCCCAAGGATCCCTCCTGTATGTGGCGAACAGGTCATCCGTGTCCCCACGTCCATCAACCATTGCACTGCTGGGGCCCAGGCTGCCAGGATTTCGGCCTTGCCTTCGGAGCCCGGCCACATAGGCAGCCTTGCACCGGAGGCGGTGACGTGTAGACAGCAAAAATTTGGAAACTGGCAGTGTTTCCTCGATTTCCCTGGCATCGGCCTCTTTGAGCGGCTTGCTTTTTTTCCTGGTAGGATAGGGCCCTGACGGAGAAAGGCAGGATTACGTGTGCAGGAAAAGTGTGTGTTGAGAGGGTGACGACGTTGAGACCACGTTGGGATCTTTAGTCCCAGGAAAGGCCCCTGGCGGGTGTGGGTCAATGTTCTCTACCTATCCCCCTTGGCGGGGGGAGGTTTTCACCATACAAAGCAGCAGCGCAATTATTCGTCGCCGGGGAGGTTGCATCTGCCCACAAGCTCCCCCTGGCCTGGGTCCGCCCCTACTGTATTGCGCGTGTCAGTCAACAGAAGCTAAGACCTTCCAGAGAGACTACCTGCTATTCTGTCCCCACGGGGAAGCAGTACAGCCAGAAGCCTCCCCCGTTCCATCTCTAGGCTCTCTCTCAGGCCCCTCATACTTGTGATGTGTCTCAGGGGTAGAATGAAGAGATTCCTCTGAGTGAACACATACGTGAGAGGCCACAGATGCTGAGGAAGGGTGCCTTGCCTAGTGATATCCTAGCGTAAGTGGAAAAGAGGTACCTGCCTGCTGTCCCAGTGTGTCGAACGTGTTCACATCAGGGGTTGCCTACTGTGAAGTTATTCCCTGGGTGCCCTGGATTTTGTGGCCAAAGACGCAAGGGGCCGTTGTCTGTCCATGGGTAAAATGGAGGGCTCTGCGGAACTGGCCGGTTAGGCTGGACCTCTCCTATTGGCTGAGTGTTTGTGACTCGTCCCCGTCCGAAGTTCCGCCCAGCCTTCCGGTGGCTGTCAGCATGGTGATTGGGAAAGAAACCTTAGGCCCCACACTCAGCCCTCACCTGGCCTACCTGGCCTCATTACCCTCATCTAGACCGCTGTGTGGATGAAAGAAAGGATGTCGGCCAGTGAGCACGTGTCCTGATTTCCTTGGAAGGATTAGGTTCCTTGCCTGGGCAGAAGACAGCCAAGGTCAGCCTGAGCCTAGACACCTAGTGACCTGTGACACTGCAGCCAGTGATAGATGTTGATGTCCACGCTCAGGTATCCGCAGGTGGCGGATTCAGTGTGGTGGGAAGAGAAGTGGAAGTAGAGATGACACACTCACGAGGGCAGGGGCCAAAGGTCAGGGAAAATAGCTGAGGTCGTGGAGCTCTAGCGGAGCCAGTCTAGGGCCCAGGCCTCCTTGCTGTACGAGGCAAAGAGGTGTTCCATATGCCGCCATCCGTAGACTGTGGACGGCTGGGGCCCTGGATGCCCTGATTTCGTCCTTGTCTACCGAGAAGTGACGCACATGCAGTGTGCCACCGGAGGCTGTGGAGCAGCAGAGGGCAAAATCCTGAAAATGGGGGCTTCAGTTGACTTGGCCTGTGCTCTCCTTTGGCTGAGTGACATCGTGTGTTTCCTAGCAGGTGAAGACATTCGTGGAGAGAGGCGGTTTCCATCCGTGCAGGCAAAGTGTGTGCTGAGATAATGAGTTCCTGGAGACCAGGGTGGACTCTTCAGACCGAGAATAGGCCTCTGGCAGGTATGTGTCAATGTTTTCTGCCCATGGCACTCAGCCGGTTATTTGCATAGAATGTTAGGAGCGGAATTAGTAGTCTCCGGAGAGGCTGCCACTTGTCAGCGAGCTTAACCTGGCCAGGTCCGCCCATGATGTAGCTCCCCAATCAATCACTGCTCTCTAGACCTTCCAGATAGACTACCAGAACTTCTCTCGCCATGGGGAAGCAGTAGAGCCAGAGGCCTTCCCCCTTTGCTCTTTCGTCTCTAGGCCCTCTGTCAGGCACTCCAAGGTATGAAGTGATAAGGGGGAGAAGGAAGAGATTTCAGAGAACGAAGACAAGCAGAGAGAGAGAGAGAGAGGCAAGAGATGCTGAGTGGGGATGCCTTGCCTACTGATATCCTCAGGAAAGTGGGAAAGAGGTACCTGGCGTGCTCTGCCAATGCCCTGAAGCAGTCCGCACCAGGGGCTCCCTTGTGCCTGCGTAGCCTTTCCCGGGGCGTGCTCAAATCCTGTGGCCACTAGGGGTCATAGGTCACAATGGAGGGCCCTGTGTCATCTGCCTGGCGGGCCGGATCTCTGCCATTGGCTCAGTCTTGTCACCAGGCCCATCCCAAGCTCCGCCCACTCTTGCGGTGGGGGGACTGTCTCTATGGTGATGGCAAAGAAGCCTCAGCCCCGCCCACCTGGCCTTCACTTCACCTACCTGGCCCTCTGACCCTCACTCAGACCTCTGTGTTGATAAAAATCAATGTCCGCCAGTGCCCAGGTGTCAGCATCTGGGATAAAGGATTCGCGACCTTGCCTGGGGCAGAAGGCAGCCTAGGTCAGCGGGTAGCTGGAAGTCTAGTGACTTGTGACACTGCTGCCAGTGACAAATGGTGACTCCCACACTCACATATCCCTGGTGGCAGAACGCTACTGATGGGTGGAGAAACATCGCTCCGGAGCACACGTTTAATGGGGCACCAGCCAAAGCAAAGGCCAGGGCCAGTAGTGGACGTCGTGGAGCTGAATGGCGAGCCAGTGAAGGGCCCAAGGATCCCTCCTGTATGTGGCGAACAGGTCATCTGTGTCCCCACGTCCATCAACCATTGCACTGCTGGGGCCCAGGCTGCCAGGATTTCGGCCTTGCCTTCGGAGCCCGGCCACATAGGCAGCCTTGCACCGGAGGCGGGGACGTGTAGACAGCAAAAATTTGGAAACTGGCAGTGTTTCCTCGATTTCCCTGGCATCGGCCTTTTAGAGCGGCTTGCTTTTTTTCCTGGTAGGATAGGGCCCTGACGGAGAAAGGCAGGATTACGTGTGCAGGAAAGGTGTGTGTTGAGAGGGTGACGACGTTGAGACCACGTTGGGATCTTTAGTCCCAGGAAGGGCCCCTGGCGGGTGTGGGTCAATGTTCTCTACCCATCCCCCTTGGCGGGGGGAGGTTTTCACCATACAAAGCAGCAGCGCAATTATTCGTCGCCGGAGAGGTTGCATCTGCCCACAAGCTCCCCCTGGCCAGGGTCCGCCCCTACTGTATTGCGCGTGTCAGTCAACAGAAGCTAAGACCTTCCAGAGAGACTACCTGCTATTCTGTCCCAACGGGGAAGCAGTACAGCCAGAAGCCTCCCCCGTTCCATCTCTAGGCTCTCTCTCAGGCCCCTCATACTTGTGATGTGTCTCAGGGGTAGAATGAAGAGATTCCTCTGAGTGAACACATACGTGAGAGGCCACAGATGCTGAGGAAGGGCGCCTTGCCTAGTGATATCCTAGCGTAAGTGGAAAAGAGGTACCTGCCTGCTGTCCCAGTGTGTCGAACGTGTTCACATCAGGGGTTGCCTACTGTGAAGTTATTCCCTGGGTGCCCTGGATTTTGTGGCCAAAGACGCAAGGGGCCGTTGTCTGTCCATGGGTAAAATGGAGGGCTCTGCGGAACTGGCCGGTTAGGCTGGACCTCTCCTATTGGCTGAGTGTTTGTGACTCGTCCCCGTCCGAAGTTCCGCCCAGCCTTCCGGTGGCTGTCAGCATGGTGATTGGGAAAGAAGCCTTAGGCCCCACACTCAGCCCTCACCTGGCCTACCTGGCCTCTTTCCCCTCATCTAGACCGCTGTGTGGATGAAAGAAAGGATGTCGGCCAGTGAGCACGTGTCCTGATTTCCTTGGAAGGATTAGGTTCCTTGCCTGGGCAGAAGACAGCCAAGGTCAGCCTGAGCCTAGACACCTAGTGACCTGTGACACTGCAGCCAGTGATAGATGTTGATGTCCACGCTCAGGTATCCGCAGGTGGCGGATTCAGTGTGGTGGGAAGAGAAGTGGAAGTAGAGATGACACACTCACGAGGGCACGGTCCAAAGGTCAGGGAAAATAGCTGAGGTCGTGGAGCTCTAGCGGAGCCAGTCTAGGGCCCAGGTCTCCCTGCTGTACGAGGCAAAGAGGTGATCCATATGCCGCCATCCGTAGATTCTGGACGGCTGGGGCCCTGGATGCCCGGATTTCGGCCTCGTCTACCGAGAAGTGACGCACATGCAGTGTGCCACCGGAGGCTGTGGAGCAGCAGAGGGCAAAATCTTGAAAATGGGGGCTTCAGTTGACTTGGCCTGTGCTCTCCTTTGGCTGAGTGACATCGTGTGTTTCCTAGCAGGTGAAGACATTCGTGGAGAGAGGCGGTTTCCATGCGTGCAGGCAAAGTGTGTGCTGAGATGATGAGTTGCAGGGGAGACCAGGGTGGACTCTCCAGACCCAGAATAGGCCTCTGGCAGGTATGTGTCAATGTTTTCTGCCCATGGCACTCAGCCGGTTATTTGCATAGAATGTTAGGAGCGGAATTAGTAGTCTCCGGAGAGGCTGCCACTTGTCAGCGAGCTTCACCTGGCCAGGTCCCACGGTGATGTCAAGCTTCACCTGGCCAGGTCCGCCCGTGATGTAGCTCCCCAATCAATCACTACTCTCTAGACCTTCCAGATAGACTCCCAGAACTTCTCTCCCCATGGGCAAGCAGTAGAGCCAGAGGCCTTCCCCCTTTGCTCTTTGGTCTCTAGGCCCTCTGTCAGGCACTCCAAGGTGTGAAGTGACAAGGGGGAGAAGGAAGAGATTTCAGAGAACGAAGACAAGCAGAGAGAGAGAGAGAGAGGCAAGAGATGCTGAGTGGGGATGCCTTGCCTACTGATATCCTCAGGAAAGTGGGAAAGAGGTACCTGGCGTGCTCTGCCAATGCCCTGAAGCAGTCCGCACCAGGGGCTCCCTTGTGCCTGCGTAGCCTTTCCCGGGGCGTGCTCAAATCCTGTGGCCACTAGGGGTCATAGGTCACAATGGAGGGCCCTGTGTCATCTGCCTGGCGGGCCGGATCTCTGCCATTGGCTCAGTCTTGTCACCAGGCCCATCCCAAGCTCCGCCCACTCTTGCGGTGGGGGGACTGTCTCTATGGTGATGGCAAAGAAGCCTCAGCCCCGCCCACCTGGCCTTCACTTTACCTACCTGGCCCTCTGACCCTCACTCAGACCTCTGTGTTGATAAAAATCAATGTCCGCCAGTGCCCAGGTGTCAGCATCTGGGATAAAGGATTCGGGACCTTGCCTGGGGCAGAAGGCAGCCTAGGTCAGCGGGTAGCTGGAAGTCTAGTGACTTGTGACACTGCTGCCAGTGACAAATGGTGACTCCCACACTCACATATCCCCTGGTGGCAGAATGCTAGTGATGGGTGGAGAAACATCGCTCCGGAGCACACGTTTAATGGGGCACCAGCCAAAGCAAAGGCCAGGGCCAGTAGTGGACGTCGTGGAGCTGAATGGCGAGCCAGTGAAGGGCCCAAGGATCCCTCCTGTATGTGGCGAACAGGTCATCCGTGTCCCCACGTCCATCAACCATTGCACTGCTGGGGCCCAGGCTGCCAGGATTTCGTCCTTGCCTTCGGAGCCCGGCCACATAGGCAGCCTTGCACCGGAGGCGGGGACATGTAGACAGCAAAAATTTGGAAACTGGCAGTGTTTCCTCGATTTCCCTGGCATGGGCCTCTTTGAGCGGCTTGCTTTTTTTCCTGGTAGGATAGGGCTCTGACGGAGAAAGGCAGGATTACGTGTGCAGGAAAGGTGTGTGTTGAGAGGGTGACGACGTTGAGACCACGTTGGGATCTTTAGTCCCAGGAAAGGCCCCTGGCGGGTGTGGGTCAATGTTCTCTACCCATCCCCCTTGGCGGGGGGAGGTTTTCACCATACAAAGCAGCAGCGCAATTATTCGTCGCCGGAGAGGTTGCATCTGCCCACAAGCTCCCCCTGGCCAGGGTCCGCCCCTACTGTATTGCGCGTGTCAGTCAACAGAAGCTAAGACCTTCCAGAGAGACTACCTGCTATTCTGTCCCCACGGGGAAGCAGTACAGCCAGAAGCCTCCCCCGTTCCATCTCTAGGCTCTCTCTCAGGCCCCTCATACTTGTGATGTGTCTCAGGGGTAGAATGAAGAGATTCCTCTGAGTGAACACATACGTGAGAGGCCACAGATGCTGAGGAAGGGCGCCTTGCCTAGTGATATCCTAGCGTAAGTGGAAAAGAGGTACCTGCCTGCTGTCCCAGTGTGTCGAACGTGTTCACATCAGGGGTTGCCTACTGTGAAGTTATTCCCTGGGTGCCCTGGATTTTGTGGCCAAAGACGCAAGGGGCCGTTGTCTGTCCACGGGTAAAATGGAGGGCTCTGCGGAACTGGCCGGTTAGGCTGGACCTCTCCTATTGGCTGAGTGTTTGTGACTCGTCCCCGTCCGAAGTTCCGCCCAGCCTTCCGGTGGCTGTCAGCATGGTGATTGGGAAAGAAGCCTTAGGCCCCACACTCAGCCCTCACCTGGCCTACCTGGCCTCTTTCCCCTCATCTAGACCGCTGTGTGGATGAAAGAAAGGATGTCGGCCAGTGAGCACGTGTCCTGATTTCCTTGGAAGGATTAGGTTCCTTG